>NC_084584.2:15952500-15970000 GCF_033978685.3 Nerophis lumbriciformis | reverse complement strand
CCCGACCGACCCGCGGTTTATCCGCGGACTCCGGGTTGTGTCCGCAAACCGCGCATCTCTACAAGCTACACTTACAATTAGTGCACAAACCCAAAAAACCTCCTTCCCCCATTTACACTCATTCACACGAAAGGGTTGTTTCTTTCTGTTATTAATACATTCACACAAAAGGGTTGCTTCTTTCTGTTGTTAATATTCTGGTTCCTACATTATATATCAATATATATCAATACAGTCTGCAAGGGATACAGTCCGTAAGCACACATGATTGTGCGTGCTGCTGGTCCACTTATAGTACTAACCTTTAACGGTTATTTTTCTCATTTTCATTTATTACTAGTAACTGTTTTTATATTGTTTTACTTTCTTTTTTATTCAAGAATTTTTGTATTTTTTTTTATCTTATTTTTTTGAATATTTAAAAAAAAAAAAAGGACGTTATCTTAACAAGACCAGGTTGTCAATGAAATTAGATCGTTTAAAGGGTTCTTAAAACCATCCAAGATGTCTG
The DNA here is from genome assembly GCF_033978685.3 of Nerophis lumbriciformis. Classification (NCBI taxonomy): domain Eukaryota; kingdom Metazoa; phylum Chordata; class Actinopteri; order Syngnathiformes; family Syngnathidae; genus Nerophis; species Nerophis lumbriciformis. Next base: position 15,969,489 of record NC_084584.2, on the reverse strand, counting down.
CGTCCTGTAGCAAGGTGGTGTTTTAATTTTCTAACAATACTTGTTCCTTTTTAAAACGTGTATGACAGAAAACAATGCTTTAACGGTCATAATAATTATTTCCAGTCATAGTGACATGTTATTCCAACCACTGTTCGGTGATTTTTATAAATAGTTTTAGTTCCTTGTTAATTTTTCCCCCCCGCTGTTTCTTTCGCTAAATTAGGGCAATGTGAATGTATATCCGCATTAGAGTATAATACTCAAGCTTTTTTCTGTGAAATGTTTTAGAATGGGGGTGGCATAGCTCGGTTGGTAGAGTGGCCGTGCCAGCAACATGAGGGTTCCAGGTTTGATTCCCGCTTCCACCATCCTAGTCACTGCCGTTGTGTCCTTGTGTCCACTTTACCCACCTACTCCCAGTGCCACCCACACTGGTTTAAATGTCCAGGTCGGGCCTAGCAACACACACCTACATTTATGTACACTCAAAATTAGGGAACACACTGCGATGAGGTGGCGACTTGTCCAGGGTGTACCCCGCCTTCCGCCCGATTGTAGCTGAGATAGGCTCCAGCGCCCCCCGCGACCCCAAAGGGAATAAGCGGTAGAAAATGGATGGATGGAACAACAGATTGGATATGGACACAACAGTTTTTGGATATGCTTTGGTGTGAATTTAAATGTACTAATATGGCATATGGCACCGTGTCTTGATATCCAACTTGATACTGGTCCATGTTGACACAACAGTCTCCTGTAAAATGTAATGGACAAATCCCCGATCCTCGCTTCAGCCTGCCTAGTCACTGCCGTTGTGTCCTTGGGCAAGACACTTTACCCACCTGCTCCCAGTGCCACCCACACTGGTTTAAATGTAACTTAGATATTGGGTTTCACTATGTAAAAGCGCCTTGAGTCACTAGAGAAAAGCGCTATATAAAAATAATTCACAATTCACAAATAAACGCAAAAATATTTGTTTCCTAGACACCCGAGCAGGCGGGATGGCATGAGACGAGATGGAATGTAGTGAACAATCTGAGCTCAGAGAGCTGAGCAGAGAGGAGAAATGCCCACATAAGTATGTCCATCAATTTGTGACGTCACAAGTGGCCCACAGTTAAAAAAGACTGTAAAACACAGCGTTTTCGAGGCATCCCAAACTGGTGCAAGCTCACGCCAAAATGCATGAAGCCTTTTTTTTAACACGAGTATTCAACTTTGTCACAATATTTATGAATCAGAAAAGAGCAAAATCATCATAGGTCCCTTTCTATGGTTATCTTCACACTTTCTCACATTTTTCCTCCAACTGATTTGTCAGTGCTTTAGATGCTCACTGTAATTTTCCACAATATTCTCTGGAGGTGATTTCATTCTCATTTTACGTCTCATCCTGACATCTTACGTTTTTCAAACACAGAAGAAACTGATCAGTACCTCCAAGAGACGCGCTCCAGTGGTGTAACTCAGACGATAGAGCGTTCGGTCGTCCGGGAAGTTGAAGGGTACCTGGAACGGATCCGTCTTCCGCCATCTTAGTACCTGTTGTGTCCTTGGGCTTGAGGGACTATGGATGGAAATTGGCACTATGCTATAATCTGTACAGCAGATTGCTTCATTTACGGGTGTCAAAAAAAACAAAATAATTTTTTTAGATTAATCGCGATTTTTATTTGTAACGATTCTTAATTGATTAAAAAAATGCAAAAATGTATTAAAAAATTAAATAAATATATATATATATATATATATATATATATATATATATATATATATATATATATATATATATATATATATATATACAGGTATATTTATTTATTATAAAAAATGTTTTTTTTTTTTTTTTCAATTTGTCCTGATACTCATATTGTTGATGTACCGGTAGATGATCATATCTGTTGTACAGATTTACATTAGAAAAGAGAAGTGTTGATACTTCTTTTGTTGACTAATTTCTGTTTGACTTTATTAAATGTTTGGAAAGCATTTTATTAAACAAATAAGTTTTTTTCATAGTTTGGCCGGGGGTGCAACTTATACTCAGGAGCGACTTATGTGTGAAATTATTTACACATTACCGTAAAATATCAAATAATATTATTTATCTCATTCACGTAAGAGACTAGACGTATAAGATTTCATGGGATTTAGCGATTAGGAGTGACAGATTGTTTGGTAAACGTATAGCATGTTCTACATGTTATAGTTATTTGAATGACTCTTACCATAATATGTTACGTTAACATACCAGGCACCTTCTCAGTTGCTTATTTATGCCTCATATAACGTACACTTATTCAGCCTGTTGTTCACTATTCTTTATTTATTAGGGCCCGCCATGGCCCATTGCAAAAGGACTCCCACAGGGAGTCCTTATGCAATGGGACATAAGGACCTATTGTTATTGTAAGGTTTTATTAGGGCCCGCACGGCCCATTGCAAAAGGACTCCCACAGGGAGTCCTTATGCAATGGGACATAAGGACCTATTGTTTTTCGTTCGTTTTATTATTCTTTCTTATTATTATTATTCTTCCGCCGCCTCTTTGAACACTAATTTGACCCACTCAACATGCTTCAAAACTCACCATATTTGACACACTCATCAGGACCTGCGAAAATTGTCTTTTGATAAAAAAACCGAACCCCAAAAATCAAAATTGCGCTCTAGCGCCCCCTAGGAAAAAAAAAAAACAGACTGCCTGTAACTCCCACTAGGAAGGTCGGAAAAATATGAAACAAAAACCTCTATGTAGGTCTGACTTAGACCTAGTTCTCATAATTGTATGTCTTCGGGCTAAAATCAACAGGAAGTTGGCAATTCCCCCTTCAAGACAAAAAAGTACTAAAAACAGTCACTTTTGCATCTTTGAGCTGTAATTTGACCCCCTTAACATGCTTCAAAACTCACCGAACTGAACACACACATCAGGACTGGCTAAAACTGTGCTCTAATGAAAAAACCTAACCCCAAATCTAAAAATTGTGCTCTACAGCAATTTTTTTATAAAACGGACAAAAAACTGCTCCTCGGAAGAAAAAAATGACAAAACTGCATGTTACTCCCACTGGGAAGGTCTGACAGACATGAAACAAAAACCTCTCCGTAGGTCTCACTTAGACCTACATTTCATAAATTGACAACCCCCAGCAAAAATCTACAGGATGTTTGCTATTCCCCCTTCAAAACAATTTTTTTGTTAAAACCGGTCACCTTCCTTCAAAAACTATCTCCTCTGAGCGCGTTTGTCCTTTCGCCTTCAAAATAACACAGGAGAGAGATTAAACCCTTGTGCATAGATTAACAGAACCGTTTTGTGATACCTGCTCCGGTTTTGATTTTATGACCCTTCAAAGACCCGCTGCACTGATGCTCCTGCGGTGCTGTTTTTCTAAGATGGCTGCTCAAAAGCAGGAAGCACCAACGTGCCCACACAATGCAGACAAGGTAGGTACACTAGACAAAAGTCTTGGGACACTTCAGACTAAAAGTAGACAAAAGTATTGGGACACTTCAGACTACAAGTAGACAAAAGTATTGGGACACTTAGGACTAGCACCTGCCAAAGACGCGGGCCCGACCAACGCTGCTTGCAGCTTTAATTATTCTTTCTTTCTTTCTTTCTTATTCCGCCGCCTCTTCGAGCACTAATTTGACCCACTTAACATGCTTCAAAACTCACCAAATTTGACCCACACATCAGGACCTGCGAAAATTGCCTTTTTTAAAGAAAACGAACCTCAAATTTTAAAATTGCGCTCTAGCGCCCCCTATAACAACACAAAAAGTACACTGCCTGTAACTCCCACTAGGAAGGTCGGAGAGACATGAAAAAAATACTTCTATGTAGGTCTGACTTAGACCTACATTTTATAATTGTACATCTTCGGGCTAAAATCAACAGGAAGTTGGCAATTCCCCCTTCAAGACAAAAAAGTACTAAAAACAGTCACTTTTGCCTCTTTGAGCTGTAATTTGACCCCCTTAACATGCTTCAAAACTCACCAAACTTAACACACACATCAGGACTGGCAAAAACTATGATCTAATAAAAAAACCTAACCCCAAATTCAAAAATTGCGCTCCACAGCAATTTTTGAATAAAACGGACAAAAAACTACTCCTCGGAAGAAAAAAATTATAAAACTGCCTGTAACGCACACTGGGAAGGTCGGAGAGACATGAAACAAAAACCTCTATGTAGGTCTCTCTTAGACCTACATTTCATAAATTGACAACCCCCCGCAAAAATCACCAGGATGTTTGCTATTCCCCCTTCTAAACAATTTTTTTGGAATAACCGGTCACCTTCCTTCAAAATCGTACTCCTCTGAGCGCGTTTGTCGTTTCGCCTTCAAAATAACACAGGAGAGACATTGAACCCTTGTGAATACAACAACAGAAGCCTTTTTTAATTAAGTGCTCCGGTTTTCATTTTATGACCCTTCAAAGACCCGCTGCACTCATGCTGCTGCGGTGCTGTTTTTTTAAGATGGCTGCTTAAAAGCTGGAAGCACCAACGTGCCCACACAATGCAGACAAGGTAGGTACACTAGACAAAAGTCTTGGGACAGTTCAGCCGAAAAATGGACAAAAGTATTGGGACACTTGGGACTACAACTTCACAAAAGTATTGGGACACTTACGACTACAAGTAGACAACAGTATTGGCTAACTTATTACTAACACTGGACAAAAGTATTGGGACACCTACACTGGCCACAATATTGGGACACTTGGGACTTCAACTTGACAAAACTCTTGGGACACTTAGGACTAGCACCTGCCAAAGACGCGGGCCCGAACAACGCTGCTTGCAGCTTTAATTTTAAATTGCCTTTCAAATGTCTATTCTTGGTGTTGGCTTTTATCAAATACATTTCCCCCAAAAATGCGACTTATACTCCAGTGCGACTTATATGTGTTTTTTTCCCCCTTCTTTATTATGCATTTTCGGCCGGTGCGACTTATACTCCGGAGCGACTTATACTCGGAAAAATACGGTAATATAGAAATTTATCAAAGCTGTTTAAGTATTTAATGGAGGAATGTACCATATTTTTTTGGACTATAAGGCGCAATTAATATCCTTTCACTTGTCTCTAAACTCGACAGTGCGCCTTATAACCCGGTGCGCCTAATGTACGGAATCATTTTGGTTGTGCTTGCCGACCTCGAAGCAATTTTATTTGGTACATGGTGAAATGATAAGTGTGACCAGTAGATGGCAGTCACACATAACGTATACGTGTAGACTGCAATATGACTGCAGTCACACATAAGAGATACGTGTAGACCAGTGACGTGCGGTGAGGTTGATGGCTGGTGAGGCACTGACTTCATCACAGTCAGATTTACAAACATATGAACCCTAAAGAGTATCTTATTCACCATTTGATTGGCAGCAGTTAACGGGTTATGTTTAAAAGCTCATACCAGCATTCTTCCCTGCTTGGCACTCAGCATCAAGGGTTGGAATTGGGGGTTAAATCACCAAAAATTATTCCCGGGCGCGGCGCCGCTGCTCCCCTCACCTCCCAGGGGGTGATCAAGGGATGGGTCAAATGCAGAAGACAAATTTCACCACACCTAGTGTGTGTGTGACAATCATTGGTACTTTAACTTAACTTTAACTTTACACATACAAACTGTAGCACACAAAAAAGAACATTTAATTAAAAAAAACGTTATTATGGTCTTACCTTTATGTAATATATTGGGTTGGAGGCAATAACCAGGCGAGGTGATGAAGTACGTCTCTTTACTGTAGACTTCAGAACAGACTCAACACACTTGACGTCAGGTGCGCAACACCACGTAAATCGTTGTCCAACCAAAAAGTAACCACAGTACGCTATAGCCAACATTAACCAGGAGATGGCAACAGACAAACATAGATCACTCTATTACATTCCACCCCTTTTAGAAATGTAGAAGTTACTCAATAGAAATAAACAACCCAACCAAAAAATGCAGCAGCTCAACAAGAAGCCAAAAAGTGCAAAAACAATAATGTTCGTGTTGGAGGAGTTGTGAATGAATGAAATATGAAATCCGTGCTGCAGTCTGCAGGTGTACCTAATGTTGTGGCCCTGCAGTCATTCACAACTCCTCCAACACGAACATTATTGTTTTTGCACTTTTTGGCTTCTTATTAAATAACTTTTTTAAATAGATTCAATCTTGCACGTGGAAAGTTTAAGTGTGGGCTTTAGTTGATATAACACTCCCGTCAGGGGGTGCATTCTACGGCAGGAGTGCATTCTCTACCACCAGGAGGCGGAATTACTGCGAGCCTCACACAGTGCGTCTTCGCAGCAGTTTTATGATTGCTCAGCACAAGAAATACGTTACACACATACAGTTGTTTACAAAATACACTGTACATTATATATCTCAGCTAACTAAACTATGGAAATGTATAATATAATTAATATAGCAATACGGTCTCACTGCACAGCAGACCAGCAGTTAGCAGAGTCCGCAATCCATGTTGAGGCACAACTGAGTGACGTGCCTCAACTGGCTGCTGTTCACCGCACCGTCTCTTCTCAGTATTTGAACGGCAAATGTGAAAATTCAGCGATTTTGAATAAAAATAATCTAAAACTGGTGAAGTTAAATGGAAAATAACTTTATAGTATAATCACTGGATACATTTACCAATTTAATTTTTTTTTCTTTTTACATTTTTTTTCTTTCCACTAGAGGCAGGTGAGGCGGGGCCTCACCTGCCTCTAGTGACTGCACGTCACTGGTGTAGACTGCAATATAATTAAAGTAAACACCAACATATTATATGTTCCATTGAAAATATAGAACATTACACACAGCGCTCAAAAATCTATCAAAATGTTTTAGTATGACTTTGGTAAGCTATGAAGCCGCATCGCTTGATGGATTGTACTGTGCTTCAACATACGAGTATTATTATGGTGTGTGTACAAGGTAAGACATATTATCTGGTGTTTTGTTTTGCAATATTATGCAAAAGCAACTTTTCTTACCTTCTGGTACCTGCTGATCTGTATTCTGGATCTGCATAAGTCCTTAAAATTTGCGCGCATCCGCCTTTCTAGTCTCTGCCGACACCGTAGTCAATAAGCTTCTTCTTTTTTTCTATCTTCTTGTTATGTTACATTCATCCTCCGCTGTTGCCATTTCTAATATAAAGTAGTGTAAGTTCTTACTTATATCTGTCAGTAAACTCACCATGAAAGTGCTAAAACATACCGGTGTAGTGACTTTACATTATTCACCCAAGTAACTTTAGTTATTAGAGAGTTCCAGTCAGACGGTTTTTCACAGGACACATTTCCTGTGTTGTTGTTGCACTAGTGAGCCACGGATGAGGAGATGCTGCTCCGTTATTGATTGAAGTAAAGTCTGAATGTCATTAAAACAGTTAGCTCCATCTTTTGACACTTCTTCCACTCCCGTCCTTGCACGCTACACCGCTACAACAAAGATGACGGGGAGAAGACGCTGCCGAAGGTGAGCCACGTAAATAAGACCGCCCACAAAACGGCGCATCCTGAAGCGACTGTCAGAAAGCGGCTTGAAGATGATCTGTAAAACATCATCTATGCAACATTTTGACCAAAGAACCACCATTACATGTTATGTAGACCACAAGGAAGACTTTTACATTCAGAAAAAATTAATAAAAATATGACCCCTTTAATGCGCCCTATAATCTGGTGCGCCTTTCGTATGAAAATAGAGCTGACGAGACCCGCTCATCGGCAGTGCGCCTTATTGTCCGGAAAATACGGTAGTTAATCATAGAAATGGCACCCACTGTTATTAAAAAAAAAAGTATAAATCGAGAATAGTTTTCAATCGATTCTAGATCGAATGGAATCGTGTGGTGCCCAAAGATGCAACAGCCCGAATCAACACTCAAGTATTTACTTTGTTTTACTTAAAAACATCACTTTTACCTCATTTAATGCTGTTTTTTTTCAGCTACTTGATTTAAAAATCACAACTTGACCCCCATCAGACAGACACACACACACACACACACACACACACACACACACACACACACACACACACACACACACACACACACCATCCAGATCAGATAATGCAAGAAAAAGTGGCTCCCAGCTCTCCTCCTTATCGCTAACCCCCTCGCTTCCCCCTTTTTATCCTTTTATTATCCTGCTTCTTTTCCTGCGAAGAAGCGCTCAGTCCAAGAAATGAAATTAATCTGTTGTACGACACCCCACCACCACCTCAGCCCTCCCCCTCCCCCTCCGTCCTCCTCGTCTTCATCCTCGCGCGTCTCAATCTCGCCTCTGGTGACTTTGACTCGTCACTTTAACCTCGCCTTATATTGCGCGTGAGCTTTGTTGGTTAGCCCGGGCGCCCTCACAAACGCACACATTAACATGTTCGGCATTGACACGTGCACGTGGAGCTTCCTTACGCACAAGCACACTTTTTATTTGTGAGTCTTTGCGATGTTAGCGTTGGTTGCTTATTAGCGTGGACTTCTTGCCTCATACAGAAGAAGGGAAGCACTCAGGGAGGGGAGGGCTGAGGAGGAGAGTGTATGTGTGTGTGTGTGGGGTGGGGGGGTGCACGCTTCTCCTTAATGGTCCCCCCTCGGGGTTTCAGCGGCCATGCGTGCTGGTGCGGCCACAGCAGCGAAATAGGACAGGTGAACCCCCCCCCTCCCTCGGTAAAGAGTGGTATGAATATGGTAAATCCGCTGTGCGCTTGGCAGCACCATTCCATCCCTAGTAAAATGGCCCCCGCGCCTGCGTCCCCCGGGGGGCTGCGCGCTAAGAAGATTCTGCATTTAGGCCCAGCACTCAGTCCCTCTGTGCTCTCTGGGGGGTTTGAAAGGGTCCGGGCTGACCCAACACCCCACTTCCCGAATCCTCCCCCTATCTCTCTCGCAGGCTTGCGATGGCGTGTAGCACGGCCCGACTGCGGCGTAGCGTGGACGGTCGACGTGCGGCTATCGCTATCTCGCCAAGAGACGTGTGCATGGGTGCCATCCCTGTCTGATGGACTGACTGACTGAGGTCCATTTAGCTTAGCTGGTCTTGGCCCCAGGCAGCCTGGGTCACCCAGGACCATAAACCTGGTATCACACACACACACACACACACACACACACATACTGTATAGCAGGCGAGCTTCTTTTCAAATTACCAAGTCGAGGTGATCTACCTCATCCTTGTGTGTGTATATATATATATATATACAGGTAAAAGCCAGTAAATTAGAATATTTTGAAAAACTTGATTTATTTCAGTAATTGCATTCAAAAGGTGTAACTTGTACATTATATTTATTCATTGCACACAGACTGATGCATTCAAATGTTTATTTCATTTAATTTTGATGATTTGAAGTGGCAACAAATGAAAATCCAAAATTCCGTGTGTCACAAAATTAGAATATTACTTAAGGCTAATACAAAAAAGGGATTTTTAGAAATGTTGGCCAACTGAAAAGTATGAAAATGAAAAATATGAGCATGTACAATACTCAATACTTGGTTGGAGCTCCTTTTGCCTCAATTACTGCGTTAATGCGGCGTGGCATGGAGTCGATGAGTTTCTGGCACTGCTCAGGTGTTATGAGAGCCCAGGTTGCTCTGATAGTGGCCTTCAACTCTTCTGCCTTTTTGGGTCTGGCATTCTGCATCTTCCTTTTCACAATACCCCACAGATTTTCTATGGGGCTAAGGTCAGGGGAGTTGGCGGGCCAATTTAGAACAGAAATACCATGGTCCGTAAACCAGGCACGGGTAGATTTTGCGCTGTGTGCAGGCGCCAAGTCCTGTTGGAACTTGAAATCTCCATCTCCATAGAGCAGGTCAGCAGCAGGAAGCATGAAGTGCTCTAAAACTTGCTGGTAGACGGCTGCGTTGACCCTGGATCTCAGGAAACAGAGTGGACCGACACCAGCAGATGACATGGCACCCCAAACCATCACTGATGGTGGAAACTTTACACTAGACTTCAGGCAACGTGGATCCTGTGCCTCTCCTGTCTTCCTCCAGACTTGGGACCTCGATTTCCAAAGGAAATGCAAAATTTGCATGGTTGGGTGATGGTTTGGGGTGCCATGTCATCTGCTGGTGTCGGTCCACTCTGTTTCCTGAGATCCAGGGTCAATATATATATATATATATATATATATATATGTGTGTGTATGTATGTATATATGTGTGTGTATGTATGTATACATATGTGTGTGTATGTATGTATACATATGTGTATGTATGTATATATGTATGTATGTATATATGTATGTATGTGTATGTATGTATATGTATGTATGTATACATATATGTGTATGTATGTGTATATACAGTAAATGTGTATGTATGTGTATACAGTATATATATGTATTAGAGATGCGCGGTTTGCGGACACAACCGCGGAGTCCGCGGATTATCCGCGGGTCGGGCGGTTGAAATAAAAAAAAATTAGATTTTAAATAGATTCAGGCGGGTGGCAGTTAAACCAATTCGGAAATATCTATACATAGTTAAATGTTGTTACCCACAAACGAAAAACGAGCAGGCACCTGCAGCATGCCACAACAGAAGAAGAAAAAAAAAAGGGATGGCAACGACGGCAGCAAACGTGGTACGCGACAAACTAAAAAAGGGAATACTAAAGACCAGGGGAAAAAAAGGCCAGAAAAGTTCAGCGTGGACTCGTTTTTATGAGGTGGTAAATCAGGATGATAGTAATGCTGGCTACGTGATTTGCAAGAGCTGCGACGCTGTTTATGTCTACGACAGTCACAAAACCGGGACATCTAACATGGTGCATCACATTTGTGCAAAACCCCGAACCTCCACAAACACCCTGAGCATGAGCAGTTTCGTCCGCAGTGATCCCAGAAGAGTGCCACAGGATGTTAAAACAAGATAGAACGCAGCTGCCTGCAGCAGTTTGAGTGGCGCGAGCGCGCTTGGAGGTGCGCTCAGCGCGGCTCCCAGATGATTGCGCACTGGTGTGCGTCTGGGCCGTGACAGCGTGGCACGCATTGAATGTCTCTGCTGAATTGGATCAGTCTCCTTTCTTTAACAGGCAAAAGCTTTATAACCTCACTAATGCCTTGCATCGTCTATATTAGATATATAACAACGGGCGGGTGGCGGATGGCGGGTGGGTGCGGTTTTGATTAAATGTTAGTTCGGGTGGATGGCGGATGGTTGACGACTTTTGTGATGCGGTTGCGGATGAAATAATTGCCTATCCGCGCATCTCTAATATGTATGTATGTATACATATGTTTATGTATGTATTAGGGCTGGGCAATATTGCCTTTTTTTAATATTGCGATATTTTAAGGCCATATCGCGATACACGATATATATCTCGATATTTTGCCTTAGCCTTGATTGAACACTTGATGCATATAATGACAGCAGTATGATGATTCTATGTGTCTACATTAAAACATTCTTCTTCATACTGCATTAATATATGCTACTTTTAAACTTTCATGCCGAGAAGGAAATCACAACTAAAAAAAATCACTATTTTTTTAATACGGTGTTGATCTGCAAATGTTTGCCTCGGCATTTTGATGGTGTGGGCGTGTGGCACCAAACGGAGATATTGACGTGCGGAGTAAGCCCTCTTCATTGTCTAGCGGGTGACTTTTCAAATGATGCTACATATTAGCAGTGTAGCCGAGTGTCCTGGGTTCGCCTATACAGTGTACTTGTCTAATAAAATTAAAAAAAGGGAGACATTAGAGCAGGTTCGGTAGCCACCGCTTCTTTAATGTCAACATCACACACCTCCTTCCACAACCACACACACCCTACGTCACAGCCCTACGGTAACTCTGGAGGGACAAAACTCCTCCTCCTTACCTAACACACTCCGGTAACTTGGGACACCCTGAACTGTTTGTTACAGCAGTAATGCTGCTTTTTATAGCAACGCTTTTGCCCCACACTTGACAAATTACGGTTGTTTGTTCAACATCTTACTTGAAGCCAAACCACCGCCAGACGATGGACCCCCTGCTGTTTTTGGGGGGAATTAATTATTCCTCCATTTGTTACCAGATAGTATGTATATGTATGTACCGTATTTTTCGGAGTATAAGTCGCACCGGCCGAAAATGCATAATAAAGAAGGAAAAAAACATATATAAGTCGCACTGGAGTATAAGTCGCATTTTTGGGGGAAATGTATTTGATAAAAGCCAACACCAAGAATAGACATTTGAAAGGCAATTTTAAATAAATAGAGAATAGTGAACAACAGGCTGAATAAGTGTACGTTATATGAGGCATAAATAACCAACTGAGAACGTGCCTGGTATGTTAACGTAACATATTATGGTAAGAGTCATTCAAATAACTATAACATATAGAACATGCTATACGTTTACCAAACAATCTGTCACTCCTAATCGCTAAATCCCATGAAATCTTATACGTCTAGTCTCTTACGTGAATGAGCTAAATAATATTATTTGATATTTTACGCTAATGTGTTAATAATTTCGCACATAAGTCGCTCCTGAGTATAAGTCGCACCCCCGGCCAAACTATGAAAAAAAACTGCCACTTATAGTCCGAAAAATACGGTATGTATACATATACAGTCGTGGTCAAAAGTTTACATACACTTGTAAAGAACATAATGTCATGGCTGTCTTGAGTTTCCAATAATTTCTACAGCTCTTATTTTTTGTGATAGAGTGATTGGAGCACATACTTGTTGGTCACAAAAAACATTCATGAAGTTTGGTTCTTTTATGAATTTATTATGGGTCTACTGAACATGTGACCAAATCTGCTGGGTCTAAATTATACATACAGCAATGTTAATATTTGGCAAGTTTCACTGCAATAAGGCACTTTTGGTAGCCATCCACAAGCTTCTGCTTGAGTTTTTGACCACTCCTCTTGACAAAATTGGTGCAGTTCAGCTAAATGTGTTGGTTTTCTGACATGGACTTGTTTCTTCAGCATTGTCCACACGTCTAAGTCAGGACTTTGGGAAGGCTATTCTAAAACCTTCATTCTAGCCTGGTTTAGCCATTCCTTAGCCAAACAGCTCAATTTTTGTTACATCTGACCACAGAACTTTCCTCCAGAAGGTCTTTTCTTTGTCCATGTGATGTCAGATGAAACAAAAATTGAGCTGTTTGGCCACAATATCCAGAAATATGTTTGGAGGAGAAAAGGTGAGGCCTTTAATCCCAGGAACACCATGCTCACCGTCAAGCATGGTGATGGTAGTATTATGATCTGGGCCTGTTTTGCTGCCAATTGAACTGGTTCTTTAAATGGGACAATGAAAAAGGAGGATTACCTCCAAATTATTCAGGACAATTTAAAATCATCAGTCCAGAGGTTGGGTCTTGGGCGCAGTTGAATGTTCCAACAGGACAATGACCCCAAACACACGTCAAAAGTAGCAAAGGAATGGCTAAGTCAGGCGAGAATGAAGGTTTTAGAATGGTCTTCCCAAAGTCCTGACTTAAACGTGTGGACAATGCTGAAGAAACAAGTCCATGTCAGAAAACCAACAAATTTAGCTGAACTGCACCAATTTTGTCAAGAGGAGTGGTCAAAAACTCAACCAGAAGCTTGTGGATGGCTACCAAAAGCGCCTTATTGCAGTGAAACTTGCCAAGGGACATTTCTTCCACCATAGAAGTGGGTCAAAATCTAGTTTCTAATGCAATATGGACTTAAATCTGCTGCTATAAAAACATTTGTTATTGCTTTAGCCCTGCCTGACTCGCCGAGGAGAGACTGCTTGAATGCGGTGGTGTTGCTTCAAATGGGTTAGCATGTTTGACGTGTTGTCAGAAGCAGCTGCTGAACAATGTCGGCAAACCTCCGTCCTCCATTGTTGTATCGCGCAGCCAAAGTGTTCCCAAACGGGAGATCTTAACGAGGCAGGAGGGTCTTCCAGCTCTGGCTTTTACATGTTGTCCGAGCCCGGTCACTGCTAGCATGCCGTGTGTTGTGCCTCGGTGTGCATTGTTTACACAACGTTCGCTACGCTACTTAATATGTTCGTGTGGAAACTCGTTCGGTACACCTCCGAACCGAACCGAAACCCCCGTACCGAAACGGTTCAATACAAATACACGTACCGTTACACCCCTAATACATATATACATATATATGTATATATATATATGTATATGTATATATATATATATATATATCTACAGTATATGGGGTGTAACGGTACGTGTATTTGTATTGAGCCGTTTCGGTACGGGGGTTTCGGTTCGGTTCGGAGGTGTACCGAATGAGTACACATGCTAGCAGCGACCGGGCTAGGACAACATGTAAAAGCCAGAGTTGGAAGACCCTCCTGCCTCGTTAAGATCTCCCGTTTGGGAACACTTTGGCTGCGCGATACAACAATGGAGGACGGAGGTTTGCCGACATTGTTCAGCAGCTGCTTCTGACAACACGTCAAACATGTATTGCACCTTTCCTGCTTCCAGCTCCCAGACTGTAGTCGAGGAGCGCAGGGGAGACACTCCTCCAGGGCCGATGTATTCTCGGGGGCAACACCCTTCACTCTACCCGGCAGTGGGTCTCCACAGCTCCGGACTCCAGGGTAAATGACGAGTCCGGCGATTAGTTGCAAATCGTGGCTTTATTGAGGTCTTGCACACAGCCAATCCAACAAAATACCAGCCACTCCCCGCACTCACGCTACCGCTCCCTCACCTCGCTCGCCCACACACTCACCTCACATGCTGTCACATATTAAAGGGCCACACACACACATACGCTACTCTCATAACACATGCTAACCCATTTGAAGCGTCACCACCGTATTCAAGCAGCCTCCCCTCGGCGAGTCAGGCAGGGCTAAAGCAATAACAAATGTTTTTATAGCAGCAGATATAAGTCCATATTGCATTAAAAACTAGATTTTGACCCACTTCTATGGTGGAAGAACAATGAGCCCATATATCCTCTTACTGCCAAGTTAGCCAGACTGGGGGGGAGGGGGAAGAAAAGTTAATCTGAGGCTGAGTTGGCTTGAAACTGTTTAATGTTGCACTTTTTATATGTAGAAGAAAAGTTTTGTCATTTTATTTAATCTGAGCAACATCTTGAGGCAGTTTAATGTTGATTAACGTGGACCCCGACTTAAACAAGTTGAAAAACTTATTGGGGTGTTACCATTTAGTGGTCAATTGTACGGAATATGTACTGTACTGTGTAATTTACTAATAAAAGTCTCAATCAATCAAAAAAAGCACTTTATATGTAGAAAGGTTTTGTTAAGAAACCATTCTGAGCCTTATCTTATTTAGTTTTTATTTTATATATGTTGACCACCACGGCCCCCCTCCGGAGCCAGGCCCGGAGTTGGGGCACGATGGCGAGCGCCTGGTGGCCGGGCCTGTCCCCATGGGGCCCGGCCGGGCACAGACCGAAGAGGCAACGTGGGTCCCCCCTCCAATGGGCTCACCACCCATAGCAGGGGCCATAGAGGTCGGGTGCAATGTGAGCTGGGCGGCAGCCGAAGGCAGGGCACTTGGCGGTCCGATCCTCGGCTACAGAAGCTAGCTCTTGGGACGTGGAACGTCACCTCGCTGGGGGGGAAGGAGCCTGAGCTAGTGCGAGAGGTAGAGAAGTTCCGGTTGGATATAGTCGGACTCACCTCAACGCACAGCAAGGGCTCCGGAACCAGTTCTCTCGAGAGGGGCTGGACTCTCTTCCACTCTGGCGTTGCCAGCAGTGAGAGGCGACGGGCTGGGGTGGCAATTCTTGTTACCCCCCGGCTCAGAGCCTGCACGTTGGTGTTCAACCCGGTGGAAGAGAGGGTAGCTTCCCTCCGCCTTCGGGTGGGGGGACGGGTCCTGACTGTTGTTTGCGCTTACGCGCCAAACAGCAGCTCAGAGTACCCACCCTTTTTGGATTCACTCGAGGGAGTACTTGAGGGTGCTCCCCCGGGTGATTCGCTCGTTCTACTGGGGGACTTCAACGCTCATATTGGCAACGACAGTGAAACCTGGAGAGGCGTGATTGGGAAGAATGGCCGCCCGGATCTGAACCCGAGTGGTGTTTTGTTATTGGACTTTTGTGCCCGTCACGGATTGTCCATAACGAACACCATGTTCAAGCATAAGGGTGTCCATATGTGCACTTGGCACCAGGACACCCTAGGCCGCAGTTCTATGATCGACTTTGTAGTTGTGTCATCGGATTTGCGGCCTCATGTTTTGGACACTCGGGTGAAGAGAGGGGCGGAGCTTTCTACCGATCACCACTTGGTGGTGAGTTGGCTGCGATGGTGGGGGCGGATGCCGGACAGACCTGGCAGGCCCAAACGCATTGTGAGGGTTTGCTGGGAACGTCTGGCAGAGTCTCCTGTCAGAGAGAGTTTCAATTCCCACCTCCGGAAGAACTTTGAACATGTCACGAGGGAGGTGCTGGACATTGAGTCCAAGTGGACCATGTTCCGCACCTCTATTGTCGAGGCGGCTGATTGGAGCTGTGGCCGCAAGGTAGTTGGTGCCTGTCGTGGCGGTAATCCTAGAACCCGTTGGTGGACACCGGCGGTGAGGGATGCCGTTAAGCGGAAGAAGGAGTCCTATCGGGTTCTTTTGGCTCATGGGACTCCTGAGGCAGCGGACAGGTACCGACAGGCCAAGCGGTGTGCGGCTTCAGCGGTCGCGGAGGCAAAAACTCGGACATGGGAGGAGTTCGGGGAAGCCATGGAAAACGACTTCTGGACGGCTTCGAAGCGATTCTGGACCACCATCCGCCGCCTCAGGAAGGGGAAGCAGTGCACTACCAACACCGTGTATGGTGCGCATGGTGTTCTGCTGACCTCGACTGCGGAAGTTGTGGATCGGTGGAGGGAATACTTCGAAGACCTCCTCAATCCCACCAACACGTCTTCCTATGAGGAAGCAGTGCCTGGGGCATCTGTGGTGGGCTCTCCTATTTCTGGGGCTGAGGTTGCTGAGGTAGTTAAAAAGCTCCTTGGTGGCAAGGCCCCGGGGGTG
>NC_084584.2:15827500-15947500 GCF_033978685.3 Nerophis lumbriciformis | reverse complement strand
ACATTCACCCTGTCATGCGTTTTTTTTTTTGTCCAATCAGAAGTTTAAAAAAGCATCAATGTAGTGACAATACATGTACAATGATGTGTACCAGCGCTCACTTACAATAGGAGACAACATAAATGTTAGTTTTTTTTTAATTGCTATGTTATGTTGTTGAATAAGGTTTAACAACAGGAGATATTGTTGAACATTTCTTATGATTAGGGATGTCCGATAATGGCTTTTTGCCGATATTCCGATATTGTCCAACTCTTTAATTACCGATACCGATATTAACCGATACCGATATATGCAGTCGTGGAATTAACACATTATTATGCCTAATTTGGACAACCAGGTATGGTGAAGATAAGGTACTTTTTTTAAAAATTAATAAAATAAGATAAATAAATTAAAAACATTTTCTTGAATAAAACAATATAATACAATAATAACAATATAAAAAAAGTTACATAGAAACTAGTAATTAATGAAAATGAGTAAAATTAACTGTTAAAGGTTAGTACTATTAGTGGACCAGCAACACACATAATCATGTGTGCTTACGGACTGTATCCCTTGCAGACTGTATTGATATATATTGATATATAATGTAGGAACCAGAATATTAATAACAGAAAGAAACAACCCTTTTGTGTGAATAAGTGTAAATGGGGGAGGGAGGTTTTTTGGGTTGATGCACTAATTGTAAGTGTATCTTGTGTTTTTTATGTTGATTTAATTTAAAAAACAAAAATAAAATAAAAAAACGATACCGATAATAAAAAAACGATACCGATAATTTCCGATATTACATTTTAACGCATTTATCGGCCGATAATATCGGCAGGTCGATATTATCGGACATCTCTACTTATGATGCAAGCAAAAACCCACTAAAGCTGGAAACCTATGAAAAGCTAAAACACATTAAAGAAAATATGCCTTTTTTATGAGATTTTGTTTAAAAATCATACATGTTTGTTCTACAAAGTGTTAGGTAAGTTACTGAATCGCTCATTTTGTTTCTTTTTTTAACTAACTTTATTGCAATGATTTCACAAAATTATACAATATCTTGTCTTTTAACATTGCCCCTTTTTTAAAGAAATAAACAATAATTACAGAGAATGTTTTTTATTTAATAATGGCAGTACAAAAAAAAACTATATATTTATAAAAAAAACCACTCCCATCTCTATACATTGATATACAGAGAATCATTCATCCTAATTGTACATCATATCATACTCATTTCATAATTTAAATAATGTGCTTACCTATGCTCATCATACATGTATATAAACATACATACACATATGCAATATTGAACTATCGAATTTTTCGGAGTATAAGTCGCACCGGAGTATAAGTCGCACCTGCTGAAAATGCATAATAAAGAAGGAAAAAAACATATATAAGTTGCATTTTTGGGGGAAATTTATGTGATAAAAGCCAACACCAAGAATAGACATTTGAAAGGCAATTTAAAATAGATAAAGAATAGTGAACAACAGGCTGAATAAGTGTACGTTATATGAGGCATAAATAACCAACTGAGAACGTGCCTGGTATGTTAACGTAACATATTATGGTAAGAGTCATTCAAATAACTATAACATATAGAACATGCTATACGTTTACCAAACAATCTGTCACTCCTCATCGCTAAATCCCATGAAATCTTATGGATGAGCTAAATAATATTATTTGGTATTTTACGCTAATGTGTTAATAATTTCACACATAAGTCGCTCCTGAGTATAAGTCGCACCCCCGGCCAAACTATGAACAAAACTGCGACTTATAGTCCGAAAAATATGGTACATTCTATTTATATATTATCATCATTTATCAATGATTATATTACAGAAATCTTATGGATATAATTGTATTAAATATGTCCATTTTGTTTGGTACATTAAAAAAAAAATTATGATTTTTCCTAGGCTAATGTACACACAATTCTATGTGTATGTGTTTAGTGATGAACAACAGCATTATGTGGTTGCTTTTTAAGGCTTCTGATTGGGCGAGAAACGCTTTGTTTTTATGCGGATGGAGATTATTTTAGGAGTGTTGGTGTGGACATAGATTTAAGCCTGCTATTTAAAAACAGGATGGCTTTAACACTTCCATTCACAGGCACTAACAAGCATTTTTTTATTCTTATTTTTTTTTTGTATTTTAGTACAGGAGTCATCTTGAAGTTGTTTGTCCAAAAGCTGTGCTTGAGTGGTGGTGTTGGGGTCGAGGGTCAGGGTCAGTGGGCGGGGCCAGGGGGGTCAGCTGACCAGACGGACGCACAGACAATGGACTTGACTTTGAGAGGATGAGCAGACTTTACGAGATTGAAACCATGAAAGTGATGCTTGCACACGTGTGTGTGTGTGTGTGTGTGTGTGTGTGTGTGTGTGTGTGTGTGTGTGTGTGTGTGTGTGTGTGTGTGTGTGTGTGTGTGTGTGTGTGTAGTTCTGCATATGTGCTCAGGAGACTCATCCTCCCCCAGGATCACATACAGAAAAATGAAAGAATTCAGCGCCCTTTTTGATCATCTAGATTTTTAAAAAAGCCAAATAATCAAATAGGGTTGGTTCATATGGCTGAAAACTGTATCACAATATAAGTGTTTTATATCGGTCTATATTGATCATTTTTATGACCTATCAAAAAATAAGGACCGGGAGAAAAATATATTAAATATAAACATTTTTATTTCAAATGTAACCTTCCTCTGATTATAATCCCCTCAGCTGTCAAGACAGAAAGGAAAGGAAATGTTATCACAAGCACGGAAAACACACAAGCAAAAACACAATTGTAAAATCAAAAGAAAACTCATTTTTGGGTGTAATAATAGATGATAAAATGAACTGGAAACCTCATGTAAAATAAACATACAACATAAAGTAGCAAGAAACACGTCTATAACGAATAAAGCAAAACATGTTCTAGACCAAAAATCACTTCATATTCTCTACTGCTCACTAGTGTTACATATCTGAGTTATTGTGTAGAAATATGGGGAAACAACTAAAAAAGTGCACTTCATTCATTAACGGTGTTACAAAAAAAATCAATTAGAATAATACATAATGTTGGATATAGAGAACATACAAGCCCTTTATTTATTGAATCAAAAATATTGAAATTCAACGATTTGGTGCGTTTGCAAACATCTAAAATGATGTACAAAGCAAACTATAACCAGCTACCCAAAAATTTACAACAATTCTTCTCAACAAAAGAGGAGAATATAGCCTTAGAGGAAAATCTATAATTTAAAACATTTGTATGCTCGTACAACACTTTAAAACCTTTAACACAGGGGTGCTCATTACGTCGATCGCGAGCTACCGGTCGATCTCGGAGGGTGTGTCAGTCGATCACCAGCCAGGCATTAAAAAAATAGTCCTAAAAATGAGCGATCATAAATCTTCACTATGACGTCACTTTCGTCACTTGATTGACATTCACGGCACCCGAGGGTCTTCTGAGATGACGCTGGCTGCTGCCAGCTCATTAAAATTACCGACAGGAAGGTGAGAAACACTTTATTTCAACAGACTCTGGCGCCGTACCTGTCGTCAAAACTCCAAAGACCGACTGCACAGTTGCACAGTTGCGCTAACAAAATAAGAGTCTCAGAAAGCTGGCGTGCACAAGCTAGCAAGCTACGGAGTTTGCCGACAATGTATTTCTTGTAAAGTGTATACAAAGGAGTACGGAAGCTGGACAAATAAGATGCCAAAAACCAACCACTTTCATGTGGTATTGGACAGAAAGTAGGACTTTTTTTCTCCTCCATTCGAAAATGCGGACGTTATCAGCACCACTGTCCAATCAATGCAAGTCATCAGAATCAGGTAATACACCAACTTATATTCTTGTCTTCATGAAAGAAAGGAATCTATATGTGTTAAACATGCTTTTATTATCTTTTAACACCTTTAACTTATTAACAATATTAACTATACGTGTTAAACATGCTTGTATTATCTTTAAACACCTTTAACTTGTTAACAATATTAACTATATGTATTAAACATTCTTGTATTATCATTAAACACCTTTAATTTATTAACAATATTAACTATGTGTTAAACATGCTTGTATTATCATTAAACACCTTTAACTTGTTAACAATATTAACTATATGTGTTAAACATGCTTGCATTATCTTTAAACACCTTTAACTTGTTAACAATATTAACTGTATGTATTAAACATACTTGTATTATCATTAAAAACCTTTAATTTTTAACAATATTAACTATATGTGTTAAACATGCTTGCATTATCATTAAACACCTTTAACTTCTTAACAAAAACATATATTTCATAAATAAGTAAATATAAATTATATATATGAATGAGGTAGATCCCCACGACTTGATCAATTGAAAAGTAGCTCGCCTGCAGAAAAAGTGTGAGCACCCCTGCTTTAGCATATCAGTATGTGGAATTAAATTATGGACTGGATTAACCAAAGAAATCAAACAAAGCACCAATATGATTCAGTTTAAGAGACTGTTCAAACTACAAGTGTTCACAAAGTACACAGAAGAACAATTATGATGAACATTTTGAACCCTGAAGATAGGGCTGGGCGATATGGCCTTTTTTTAATATCTCGATATTTTAGGCCATGTCATGATACACGATATATATCTCCATATTTTGCCTTAGCCTTGAATGAACACTTGATGCATATAATCACAACAGTATGATGATTCTATGTGTCTACATTAAAACATTCTTCTTCAAACTGCATTAATATATGCTCGTTTTAAACTTTCATGCAGAGGGAAATCACAACTAAGTCAATTGAGCAAAAGTGTATTTATTAAACAGTTATTAAGCAGTGGCACAAACATTCATGTCATTTCAAAACAGAAAGTGCAAGATTGTCCGAGACATTTTAAAACAAGCTATGAGTGCACTTTTGTGCATGATGTCACTAAGATGACATATCAAAACAACACTAAATTAAAGTGCACTTTTTGTACAGAACGCTACTACAATAGTTTAAAACAAATAAAGTGCACTTTTGTGCATGATGTCACACAAGATATTTCAATAAGTGTCAAATAAAAATGAGCTGCATAATAGGAAATCAAATAGTGTATGTCCTTCACTATGTGGTAGGTTCCTGCGGACGTTATCTCCTTCTGTTGTTGACTATTTTGTTCATACGGTGTTGATGTGGAAATGGTTGCTTCGGCATTTTGTTGGTGTGGCACTGAACGGAGATGTTGACATGCAGAGTTTCAAGTCTAGCAGGTGACTTTTCAAATGATGCTACATATTAGCAGTAATGCTACTTTTTGTAGCAACGCTTTTGCCCCCCACTTGACATATTACGGTTGTCTGTCCGACATATTCCCGCTTGAAGCCAAACCACCGGCAGACAATAGACCCCCTGCTGTTTTTCTTGGGAATTAATTATTCCTTCATTTGTTACCAGATTCGCGCCTTCTTTCTCTCGTATTACCACTCACAGCACAGCTAACGTTACCCATGCCGCTACCTCTCTGCTCCGCGAGGGCGTATACGTATGTGACGTATGTAAGAAGGTGCGCTTGTTTTAACTCTCTGTGAGAAGGAGAGACAAGAAAGAGTGAGAAACGCATGTAGTGTAATGCCCGCAGCTAAAAGCAACTGCGTGAGAACATATACTCGAATATCACGATATAGTCATTTTCTATATCGCACAGAGACAAAGCCGCAATATATCAATTATATCGATATATCGTACAGCCCTACCTGAAAGATTATTTATGTATTTAATATTTGTTTACTTACTATGGTATATTATTTATTTATTTATTCACTGTTCTGTTACAGAGAAGAAGGAAATGGGATAACATTGCTATGGTAGGATTAAATAGGCTCAGCTTCTTCCTACTCCTTTTCGGACGTGTTGTAATGAAACAACTGGAAATATGTGATGCATTACATTGTATCGTATGCATGTTCCAAATAAACTGAAACTGAACTGAACTGAACATTGAAACCCTAACAATAAGCTGTTAAAATGAAGGTGCAAAAATAAGGAATATGTAAGAAATGCTGAAAAAAATGTCACAAAATAGTGCAAAGTGTGAAAATGTAAACAGAGAGAAACCTGAGAATTATTTTCTGCAGGTTTAGTGCCAGGAAGTTACAGCTGTGCTCTAAAGGGTGAGTGTGGTATTACCGTATTGGTGGGGACGAACGCCTTGCATCATTTACAGACCACACTGGTCTGACTACGGTCTGTTTTTTAAAAACATCCAAAAAAGTGCCATTTTGTCGGGGTGACTTTTCCTCTTTTATCCACAATTTCTTGATTTTTACTTTCTCTTCTCACTCCATGCAAAGAATCAACCGCAAGACAACAAGATGGCGCAACCAAACATGATAGTTGATACTGTTAACCGATTGGCTGTTTGCGTGTCACTCACACTGAGCAGCGATCCCTTCCTGCGTTGCTCGGTTACCAGAGAGCGAGTGCTTTTGAGCATGCAACCAACCTTGCTTTGATGAACGACGAAGAAAAAAAAAAAGTCAAATATTTTATTGAAACTGATTTTTTATTGATATTGTGTCTAACTTAAACTTAGACTTAGGCAAACTTTATTGATCCACAAGGGAAATTGTTCCAAATATATACACGATATATATTGATATTGTTTTATCGCCCTGCCCTATAATCCAACATAAACATGCTGATAAATGATATATAATTTGTGACATGAAAAAACACAAGTCATGTATAAAAACCTTGTGTTTACTTTTTGATATTTAAATAAAACACAATGCAGTTTGGCTCATGACGATGAAGTCTAATAAACAAGCTTTGTTCTTCTCTTGGTTCAGTACAACAGTTTAGCCAACAAAAGTAAAGAGGAGTGACACCTCTCACATCGAATACACAATCTTCACAGCCTGCGTTCAATTCGATGAGATGACAAAACATTTTAGCTAGTATTGATGTTATTTAAACACTGATACAGTTTGCAGTTCAATAAAGCAGTGGTCCCCAACCTTTTTTGCTTACGGGCTATATCCCTGCAGTAAATATACATTAATATTTAGTGTATATATTGTGTTTTTATGTTGATTTAATAAAAATAAAAAAATAAAAAGTTTTTTCTTTTCTTTTTTTTTGTGCGGCCCGGTACCGGTCTGCGGACCGATTGGTACCGGGCCGCACAAGAGAAAAAAAATAAAAATAAAAATAAAAATATATTTTTTATGGTGGTTGGGGACCACTGAAATAAAGGACGAGTGAACATCCCAGTCAACAAGTCAACAAACTAAAGACTTTATAAACAAGTTGTGACAACGTTCACGGCACATCGCCTGCTGCAAAACATCAAATAGTTTTCTCCTTCGCTGTATACTTTTAGTGTGGGGACAAGTGCGTTCGTCTCCAATATTGTCCACACCTGTCTCCATCTAAACATAGCAGTGCGCTCTTAAACACATGCTGGCAAGCGAGGGAAAATTACGTCAAACCAAGCGCTTAACTCCGTTTACTCCTAGGGGAAATCTCCGGAGCAAAATCCGTATAGTTAAATGATATAATAGGACTCCCTTGAAAAATAAGTATTTTTAATTTCAATGTTACGTTCCTGGTTAAATAAAGGTGAAATAAAGTAAAATTGTGACAAAGCATATTATTGGTGTCAACCGTTAACATTTTCTCAACTTTTACACTCCTTTCCACATGTTTTTTTGTAATGTTCTTGTTAGTCTATTTTAGCATGTGATAGAAATCTATCCGCACAGTTCTGATTGACCTGTTCTTGTATGTATCTGTACGATGTGATATGAAAGCCACATAAGCCAAATGTTTATTTGGCGCTCCGAGCCAACTAAATGTATCTCGCCGTGACAACAACATGCTTCGGTTGAACAGAAAAATGCCTACATTGTGTAGTGTCAAGGATGCTTTAAGTGGAAAAAGCATTTATGTTTTTTTTTCGTTTTTTTTTTTCATTCCGTTGACATTTTAACACAGGCGTTTGCGTTTGTGGCCACCTCCCACGTAATGGCGGCACTCGGTTTGGAAAACATCGCCATCGACGCTTGATTGAGCTGGCCTGAAGGTTACACCGCAAATAGAGCACCATCTCCGCCTACCCTGCCCGAAGAGCCTGAGCAGACCAGCCGCTAATGGGCAGCTGTACAGTACAGGCGTGCTTTATCTCTAATTTACCTGCATTACCACAGTAACACACGGTAACAGGAGGTCATCTTCAGAGTGCTGTCTTTTTTATGGCTAATGAACAAGGTGTTATGTTTATTATAAGTTACCAATGATTACCACATAAACAATAGTATATACATAATAATGTGAATAGAATAGGATATAAATAGAGTACTGTATAGTATCCATCCATCCATTTTCTACCGCTTGTCCCTTTCGGGGTCGCGGGGGGTGCTGGAGCCTATCTCAGCTGCATTCGGACAGAAGGCGGCGTACACCCTGGACAAGTCGCCACCTCATTGCAGGGCTAATATGAAGAAAAATGATTATTATCCAAGCTTATTTGGATTCTTTCCATGAAACAATGGAAAATAAATGTATATGTATGCAATCAAACAAGATTAAAAACAAAAAACATCAACTTGATAATCATGGCGGACTAACTATACGGACTTTGCTCCGGAGATTTCCCCTCGGAGTAAACGGAGCTAAGCGCTTGGTTTAACGTCATTTTCCCTCGCTTGCCGGCGTGTGTTTAAGAGCGCACTGCTATGTTTAGAGGGAGACAGGTGTGGACAATATTGGGGATGAACGCACTTGTCCCCACACTAAAAGTATACAGCGAAGGAGAAAATATATTGTGAATTGTCTTACACTGTTGTAATTATAATATTGTAAATTGTTAAGTTTGTTGATAGGAAAATTGTCTTTGTTTTTATTATGATTATAATCAACAAATTACACGCAAAAATAAGAAAATGATGGGCAGATTTAGGACTGAAGAAGATTGAGGGCTTTTCCCGGATGAATGATGGATTGTTCAACTTTCCAATTGGGACCATTTTAAAGCAGACAAAAAGCATATTGATAAATGAACATCCATCCATCCATTTTCTACCGCTTGTCCCTTTCGGGGTTGCGAGGGGTGCTGGAGCCTATCTCAGGTGCATTCGGACAGAAGGCGGGGTACACCCTGGACAAGTCGCCACCTCATTGCAGGGCTAACATGAAGCAAAATGATTATTATCCAAGCTTATTTGGATTCTTTCCATGTAACAATGGAAAATAAATGTATATGTATGCAATCAAACAAGATTAAAAACAAAAAACATCAACTTGATAATCATGGCGGACTAACTATACGGACTTTGCTCCGGAGATTTCCCCTCGGAGTAAACGGAGCTAAGCGCTTGGTTTAACGTAATTTTCCCTCGCTTGCCGGCATGTGTTTAAGAGCGCACTGCTATGTTTAGAGGGAGACAGGTGTGGACAATATTGGGGATGAACGCACTTGTCCCCACACTAAAAGTATACAGCGAAGGAGAAAATATATTGTGAATTGTCTTACACTATTGTAATTATAATATTGTAAATTGTTAAGTTTGTTGATAGGAAAATTGTCTTTGTTTTTATTATGATTATAATCAACAAATTACACGCAAAAATAAGAAAATGATGGGCAGATTTAGGACTGAAGAAGATTGAGGGCTTTTCCCGGATGAATGATGGATTGTTCAACTTTCCAATTGGGACCATTTTAAAGCAGACAAAAAGCATATTGATAAATGAACATCCATCCATCCATTTTCTACCGCTTGTCCCTTTCGGGGTCGCGAGGGGTGCTGGAGCCTATCTCAGGTGCATTCGGACAGAAGGCGGGGTACACCCTGGACAAGTCGCCACCTCATTGCAGGGCTAACATGAAGCAAAATGATTATTATCCAAGCTTATTTGGATTCTTTCCATGTAACAATGGAAAATAAATGTATATGTATGTAATCAAACAAGATTAAAAACAAAAAACATTACCTTACTATTAGAAATGTCCGATAATGGCTTTTTTGCCGATATCTAATATTTCGATATTGTCCAACTCTTAATTCCCGATTCCGATATCAACCGATACCGATATATACAGTCGTGGAATTAACACATTATTATGCCTAATTTTGTTGTGATGCCCCGCTGGATGCATTAAACAATGTAACAAGGTTTTCCAAAATAAATCAACTCAAGTTATGGAAAAAAATAATAAATAATAATAATGGCTTTGTGCCGACATCCGCTATTCCGATATTGTCCAACTCTTTAATTACCGATACCGATATCAACCGATACCGATATCAACCCATATATACAGTCGTGGAATTAACACATTATTATGCCTAATTTGGACAACCAGGTATGGTGAAGATAAGGTACTTAAACAGTTACATATAAACTAGTAATTAATGAAAATGAGCACCTGGGGATAAGTTGATTGGCAACACTAAATTGGCCCTAGTGTGTGGATGTGAGTGTGAATGTTGTCTGTCTATCTGTGTTGGCCCTGCGATGAGGTGGCGACTTGTCCAGGGTGTACCCCGCCTTCCGCCCGATTGTAGCTGAGATAGGCTCCAGCGCCCCCCGCGACCCCAAAGGGAATAAGCGGTAGAAAATGGATGGATGGATGGATGGAGTAAATTTAACTGTTAAAGGTTAGTACTATTAGTGGACCAGCAGCACGCACAATCATGTGTGCTTGCGGACTGTATCACTTGCAGACTGTATTGATATATATTGATATATAATGTAGGAACCAGAATAATAATAACAGAAAGAAACAACCCTTTTGTGTGTTCGATAAGAAAAGAACCGATTCTATGGACCCGAATCCCTTTTTGAGAACCAGTTCCCGTTATCGAGGCCACTATAGTAAAGAAAAAGAGTTGGTTCTTTATTCGAATCCCTGGGAACGAATCCATTCCCACGTACAGGAAATGCCCTGTGGGACCTGCAATGTTATGCCCATTTGATTGTAGAATCTTAGGGAGTTTTTTTGGGTTGGTGCACTAATTGTAAGTGTATCTTGTGTTTTTTATGTTCATTTAATAAAAATAATAATAATTACAAAAAAACCAAAAAAAAACGATACCGATAATAAAAAACAATACCGATAATTTCCGATATTACATTTTAACGCATTTATCGGCCAATAAACTCGGCCTGCCTAAATTATCGGACATCTCTAAGAAAAAATGTCATCGTGCCATATTTATTATTGAAGTCACAAATTGCATTATTTTTTTTAACATGCCTCAAAACAGCAGCTTGGAATTTGGGACATGCTCTCCCTGAGAGAGCATGAGGAGGTTGAGGTCGGCGGTATTGGGGGTGGGCGGGGTAGGGGTTAGCGGGGGGTGTATAGTGTAGAGTTAGTGTTGCAAGGGGTTCTGGGTATTTGTTCTGTTGTGTTTATGTTGTGTTACGGTGCGGATGTTCTCCCGAAATGTGTTTGTCATTCTTGTTTGGTGTGGGTTCACAGTGTGGCGCATATTTATAACAGTGTTAAAGTTGTTTATACGGCCACCTTCAGTGTGACATGTATGGCTGTTGACCAAGTATGACTTGCATTCACTTGTGTGTGTGAAAAGCCGTAGATATTATGTGACTGGGCCAGCATGCAAAGGAAGTGCCTTTAAGGTTTATTGGCGCTCTGTACTTCTCCCTACGTCCGTGTACACAACGGCGTTTTAAAAAGTCATAATTTTTACTTTTTGAAACCGATACCGATCATTTTAAAACCGATACCGATCATTTCCGATATTACATTTTAAAGCATTTATCGACCGATAATATCAGCAGTCTGATATTATCGGACATCCCTACTTACTATCTTTCTTTGCACCATACCTTTACTAACATTTGGTAAACCAGCAGAGTGACATCCAACACAAGATTCACAAACCTGAATCATCACCCGTTTCATCACAGCTGCTGGTGTTGTCAATCTGTCGCTGTACTTTTTGTTGAAAAAGAAACAAAACAACAACCTGAAGTTTACGGTCTTCTCACGCTCAGGCAGGGTCTTGCTGAAGTCTGCCGGCTATTTACGCAGCTGCTGCCTCTCTCTTGGACTCCGGTACTGCACGGTATTTCCGAGAGTTACATTTTTTCCCTCCTCAAAACCAAAATTTAGATTCAGGGCTATTAGCCATCTCCTAACTGAGTGGTCGGGAACCCAAAATGTTGAAAGAGCCATATTGGACCAAAAATACAAAAAACAAATTTGTCTGGAGCTGAAAAAAAAAGAAGCCTTATATAAGTGTTATAATGAAGCACAACACATGACTAAGTGTCTATATTAGCTATATTAGCCTACTATCGAAATGACTGTGTTGCAGGCTGATGCAAATCTTTGTTGACTGAAATGTAATATTTATTCTACACATTTTTACAACATTAGAAAACATTAGTGAAACAGAGGTTTCTCCGAGGAAGAGATTACCATACTTGCCAACCTTGAGACCTCTGAATTCGATGTGGGGAGGTTTGGTGGTAGCAGGGGTGTATATTGTAGCATCCCGGAAGAGTTAGTGCTGCAAGGGGTTTCTGGGTATTTGTTCTGTTGTGTTTATATTGTGATACGGTGCGGATGTTCTCCCGAAATGTGTTTGTCATTCTTGTTTGGTGTGGGTTCACAGTGTGGCGCATATTTGTAACAGTGTTAACGTTGTTTATACGGCCACCCTCAGTGTGACCTGTATGGCTGTTGACCAAGTATGCGAGGCATTCACTTTGTAAAAGCTGAATATATTATGTGACTGGGCCGGCATGCTGTCTGTAAGGGGGTAAAGTGGACGTGATGATAGGTTGTAGAGGACGCTAAAGACAGTGCCTTTAAGGCACGCCCCCAACGTTGTTGTCCGGGTGGAAATCGGGAGAATGGTTGCCTTGGGATATTTTCGGGAGGAGCACTGAAATTCGGGAGTCTCCCGGGAAAATCGGGAGGGTTGGAAAGTATGGAGATTACTCCTTGAAATTACTGGATTAGAATGTCCAAAGTTATAAAGTAGTTAAAAGAAACGTCAGGCTGTCTTCTTTAAATGGATTTATTACAATATTTGGCAAGCTGGGTAACGTTTGCTGCGGTCTGGAACAACATGACACACAAACAACTATCCAAAATGCAACCGATACTACATACAGATAATGTGTCATGAGACATGCAAATATGAATTTAAATCCACGACATAAGTAAAGGAGATTAAATGAGCTCAAATATACCTACAAACGAGGCATAATGATGCAACATGTACATACAGCTAGCTTAAATAGCATGTTAGCATCGATTAGCTTGCACTCATGCACTGACCAAATATGCCAGATTAGCACTCAACGCAAGTCAAAAACATCAACAAAGCTCACCGTTGTGAATTCACGCACAGCATAAAACGTTTGGTGGACAAAACCACAAAGGAGCAGCAAAATCATGTCTTTATGGGGCAACGGTGAGTTCAAGGACTGCTGAAATTAGTAAGATAAAACGGGGCTCGCCAAATACTCTCATCAGCGAAGCATAAACACAAACATTAAATAGTGGGCTTTCTAATCATTTGGAAGGTCTGTGTCATGTTTGTCCAACAGAAATCATATTAAAACCAAAAATATATTTCCCCCCGTTTTTTTCCATTTTTATACATTTTTGAAAAAGCTCCAGGAAGCCACTAAAGAGCCGCAGTCTAACGAGTTGGAAGTGTCCCATGCTTAGCACTCAATTTTTCACTGTTTTTGTATCTTCCAGGTATTGAGAGTGCACTGCATTTTCTTTCTGTCAATACGCAAAGACGCCATTTCAAACACGGCAGTTTCACTGTTTTTTTGGGGGGGACATTTTTTAATCACTTGTATTCAACATTGGAGGCATACCTTTGGTGTGTGCTTTCAGCAGCGAGTGTGTTTGCTCTCCGTACATTCAGAGCTGGAGTCAACAGGGAGAAGCTTCTGTTATTTCCAGAAGAACATCATTGATTTTTGTAGCCGTAATGTCAGTGCGACAGGCGTACAGCAGCTGTGATTGAGGCTTGTTGTCAGCATGTCAGCCGGGTCAAATCACAGTGTTTCCGCATGTGAAAGTGCTGTCACTTTTCTCCCTTTTATCCTGATTTTTGTCTTCGCGACCACCAAGTGGCCTGGGTGTGTGCGAAAGGACAAACGGGCCCTTAGTGTCCGCGCTATGAGTCTTTTACTCGGAATTTAGCGTCCAGCAGCATGAATCTTGTTTCTAATTAAATAATAAGCATTAAATAACGAGTGATTTTGGAGCCCTGTTCACTTTTCAAGTGTAACGTTTCCTATTTTTCTGCTTGTCTTGAACACACCACGGTCTTTCAGTGCAACAGGGTTGTGATATAAAATGTTAATTACTCTAAACACAGTTGAAACTCCAAAAAATAGTCCATTCCTGTCAGCACTGAAAGGCAATTTAAAATAAATAAAGAATAGTGAACAACAGGCTGAATAAGTGTATGTTATATGAGGCATAAATAACCAACTGAGAACGTGCCTGGTATGTTAACGTAACATATTATGGTAAGAGTCATTCAAATAACTATAACATATAGAACATGCTATACGTTTACCAAACAATCTGTCACTCCTAATCGCTAAATCCCATGAAATCTTATAGTCTCTTACGTGAATGAGATAAATAATAATATTTGATATTTTACGCTAATGTGTTAATAATTTCACACATAAGTCGCTCCTGAGTATAAGTCGCACCCCCCGCCAAACTATGAAAAAAACTGCGACTTATAGTCCGAAAAATACGGTACATGACTGTTGAAATACTGTATGTAAAAGAAATACAGCAAATAGAAAGCTGGTTCCCGGGAGGTTATTTCATACTTGCCAACCTTGAGACCTCCAATTTCGGGAGGTGGGGGGTGGGTGCAGGGGGCGTGGTTGGGGCGGGGGCGTGGTTAAGAGGGGAGGAGTATATTTACAGCTAGAATTCACCAAGTCAAGTATTTCATATATATATATATATATATATATATATATATATATATATATATATATATATATATATATATATATATATATATATATATATATATATATATATATATATATATATCCCTGCGACCCCGAAGGGAATAAGCGGTAGAAAATGGATGGTATATATAAATAAATAAAATACTTGAATTTCATTGTTCATTTATTTACACATATACACACACATAACACTCATCTACTCATTGTTGAGTTAAGGGTTGAATTGTCCATCCTTGTTCTATTCTCTGTCACTATCTTTCTAACCATGCTGAACACCCTCTCTGATGATGCATTGCTGTGTGGCACGCACAAAAGTGCTTTCATCAAATGCACTACATGGCAGTATTGTCCTGTTTAAGAGTGTCACAACATTGCTGTTTACGGCAGACGGACTGCTTTACTGTAGACGTTCTTTATATTGTGGGAAAGCGGACTCAGGTCCGCATGGAGCTGGAGGGGGCGTGGCCTCCAGCTCCGCCTGCATTTCGGGAGATTTTCGGGAGAAAATTTGTCCCGGGAGGTTTTCGGGAGAGGCGCTGAATTTCGGGAGTCTCCCGGAAAATCCGGGAGGGTTGGCAAGTATGGGTTATTTGGAAAGTACAATGAATGAAAAAAACAGCAACAAAAGTTGAAAAAACAACAAAAAGGCGTAATGTAATAAAAATTGGTAGTGTCGACTAATCATTGACTAATACGGCATATTGGATTATATCGGTATCGTTTTTTTCCCCGCTGATAATGACATCAGATCAGATCTTTCCCGGGTTTCGCCCAAAGAATGGATTTGTGTGGAGTCATGTGACCCATACTGGCACACGACTGATGACCTCCTCAAACAAGCTTGTCTGATATTATTTCCAAATTTCACCCTCGGATTTTAAATATGTGTTATATCGGTTAATATCGACTCATCGGAGAGTGGTGAGAAAGACAATATCGAGCATTCATAATTGCGCATTTCACAATTCCCAGTAGGGATCAATACCTGTACTTATTGGTACCAATTTATTGTACTTTTGTGTGCTTTCATGTGATAATATATATTAATTTCTTTAACAATAAAAATCTATTTTTTTTTACATTTAACAGTAGTGCTAAATGTTATGTCGAGTTGTCATATCATGTTCTGAGTCTCATTTGCAAGCATGCATTCATTTCAGTGTATCCTAGGTGTGTTGTTATGTTCCGGAATTAGTCCTTGCCATTTGTTAAATGTGCCAGTCTTGTGCTTTGTTGAGTCCTACAAAGTGTTTGTACTGTAAGTGTTGTACACCAGCAGTTTGAATGTAGCGTGCATCTTAGTTGTAGTTTTCATTACCAAATTTGGGAGCGTTGAAATCGCCATGTGAAATCGCTGATGCATTTGTATGGCATATCAAATATAAATGACCATCAAGATAGCGCATTTTTAGAAGTGGAGCCTTACTTTTGAGTGCTTTCTATCAGGCATTGCTTTGTTGGCGGGGAAAATGGTAACCTTACCTAGAGGCGGTCTGCTACAAATGCAACCGGACTTGACGTCACATGCAACAAAGGTATCAAAATTTTTACAGGAATTGGTATTCGGTAGTACGGGCAGAATTCGGTCGGTAATATAAAAGTAACAAATTCGATACCCGTCCCTAAATGCTAACAATAAAATGTGTCACCTAAAAGGGGCTCTGTTATGCAAAACCAACTTTTCTCACCTATTGGTACCTGCTGTTGTGTATTTGGGATCTGCATAAGTCTAGAAAATTTGAAATCAATGGAGGCAATGCGGAGATATTTATAAAATAATCTTGCCTTCCTGCATGCGTCTTCTAAACGAGCCATTTGAAATTTGCTCTGCCCTGTAGCGTTTTTCACACCGGTGACGTCAGTGGATTGTCCATAAGGTATACATTTACCAATTTGCTGTAGTCAATAAGTTTCGTCTTTTTTTTTTTTTATCCTCTCGTTGTGGGGAAGACTTCACAGGACTCCCTTGAAAAATAGATAAAGGTTCAAATAATAAAGGTTTGAAAAAAGTAAAGTACCAATGATTGTCATACACACACTAGGTGTGGCGAAATTATTCTCTGCATTTGACCCATCACCCTTGATCACCCCCTGGGAGGTGAGGGGTGCAGTGGGCAGCAGCGGCGCCGCGCCCGGGAATCATTTTTGGTGACTTAACCCCCAATTCCAACCCTTGATGCTGAGTGCCAAGCAGGGAGGTAATGGGTCCCATTTTTATAGTCTTTGGCATGACTCGGCCGGGGTTTGAACTCACAACCCACCGATCTCAGGGCGGACACTCTAACCACTAGGCCAGTGTTTTTCAACCACTGTGCCGCGGCACACTAGTGTGCCGTGAGATATTGTCTGGTCTGCCGTGGGAAATTATGCAACATCACCTAATTGGTCCAAAAAATATTTTTTGCAAATTAATAATTATAATCCAAAGGAAATGCAAAATTTGCATGGTTGGGTGATGGTTTGGGGTGCCATGTCATCTGCTGGTGTCGGTCCACTCTGTTTCCTGAGATCCAGGGTCAACGCAGCCGTCTACCAGCAAGTTTTAGAGCACTTCATGCTACCTGCTGCTGACCTGCTCTATGGAGATGGAGATTTCAAGTTCCAACAGGACTTGACGCCTGCACACAGCGCAAAATCTACCCGTGCCTGGTTTACGGACCATGGTATTTCTGTTCTAAATTGGCCCGCCAACTCCCCTGACCTTAGCCCCATAGAAAATCTGTGGGGTATTGTGAAAAGGAAGATGCAGAATGCCAGACCCAAAAACGCAGAAGAGTTGAAGGCCACTATCAGAGCAACCTGGGCTCTCATAACACCTGAGCAGTGCCAGAAACTCATCGACTCCATGCCACGCCGCATTAACGCAGTAATTGAGGCAAAAGGAGCTCCAACCAAGTATTGAGTATTGTACATGCTCATATTTTTCATTTTCATACTTTTCAGTTGGCCAACATTTCTAAAAATCCCTTTTTTGTATTAGCCTTAAGTAATATTCTAATTTTGTGACACACGGAATTTTGGATTTTCATTTGTTGCCACTTCAAATCATCAAAATTAAATGAAATAAACATTTGAATGCATCAGTCTGTGTGCAATGAATAAATATAATGTACAAGTTACACCTTTTGAATGCAATTACTGAAATAAATCAAGTTTTTCAAAATATTCTAATTTACTGGCTTTTACCTGTAAATGTGCCTTGCCTCAAAAAAGGTTGGAAAACACTGCACTAGGCCACTGAGTAGGACTGTCTCGTACATGCACAAGCATGCTCTGCTGCTGCCGTTTTTTTAATACAAAGTGCTGTATAGTTCTAACTTATATTTGTCAGTAGAATCGCTATGGAAGCCATAAAAACTACAAGATGGATGACGTGGAGATGACGCAGTAAATAAGACCGCCCACAAAATGCCGCATTGTGAAGAGACGGTCAGGAAGCGGTTTAAAGGTCTGCAAAACATAATCTATACAACATATTGACAAAGAACCACCATGTCAAGTACCGTATTTTTTTGGATTATAAATCGCTCCGGAGTATAAATCGCACCGGCCGAAAATGCAAAATAAAGAAGGAAAAAAACATATATAAGTCGCACTGGAGTATAAGTCACATTTTTGGGGGAAATGTATTTGATAAAAGCCAACACCAAGAATAGACATTTGACAGGCAATTTAAAATAAATAAAGAATAGTGAACAACAGGCTGAATAAGTGTACGTTATATGAGGCATAAATAACCAACTGAGAACGTGCTGATATACGTCTAGTCTCTTACGTGAATGAGATAAATAATATTATTTGATATTTTACAGCAGGCGTCGGGAACCTTTTTGGCTGAGAGAGCCATGAAAGCCAAATATTTAAAAAAAATGTATTTCAGTGAGAGCCATATAATATTTTTTAACACTGAATACAACTAAATGCAACTAAAATCGTAATTTCCACAAATTACATATAGTAAGTATTCTGAGCATTTCTATTTTTTTTTTTTTTTTTATTATTAATTAAATAATGATTATGTATATATATTATTTATTTTTGAATAAATATTAATCAGTCCAACAAAATAATACAATAATAATATAATTCTAATTCCAAAACCAAACCCGCCCCAGCAACATTCAGAATAGCAATCGACGGCGCAATTGAGAGAACACACAAACATGACACAAAACAATCCAAAAGTAGTCAAACAAAAATGAATAATATCAACAACAGTATCAATATTAATAAGATTTCCAACATAGCATTAATTAGAAATCCCTCATTTACATTTTCATCACAACCATTTATAAAAAATGTAATAAACATTTAAAAAAAGAACAATAGTGTCGCAGTGGCTTACACTTGCATCACATCTCATAAGCTTGACAACAAACTGTGTCCAATATTTTCCACAAAGCTAAAATAAGTCATATTTTAGGTTCATTTATTTGAATAATGGATCCCATATTCCAATATATGACTCATTATTATCTAAACTAAATGCAGTTTTTTTCTACTGATATTTCCAGAGCTTGTGTATACCAGTCAGTACATCTATCCTTTTTTTTTTTTTTAAATATTACCCTTTTTGTTATGATGCATATTGAAAGAAATGCATTTTTACTCTTGGATGACACGTTACTAAATTGATGCGGATCACCAAGAATACAAGTTTGCCAATATAAATGCTAATTAAAATGCATTTTTTTAAATCTTTATTTGCACAAATTGCATATAGTACTGATAAGAGTACCGATAAATACCGATATCGATAAGGGTATCGTACCGATAAGATCTGAACGATATACATCCCTACTTGTATGTATTAATTCTGAGCATTTCTTTCTATGAGTTTTATTTGATTTATCTATTTATTTTATTATTATTATTAATCAGTCCAACAGAATAATAGACAATAACAATTCTAATTCCAAAGCCAAACCCAGCCCAGCAACATTCAGAATTGCAATTGAGAGAACACAAAACAATCCAAAAGTAGTCAAACAAAAATGAATAATATTAACAATCGTATCAATATTACTAAGAATTCCAACATAGCAGTGCTTAGAAATCCTTCATTTACATTATCATCACACCCATTTAAAAAAATAAAATAAACATAAAAAAAAGAACAATAGAGTCACAATGGCTTACACTTGCATCACATCTCATAAGCTTGACAACACATTGTGTCCAATATTTTCCACAAATATAAAATAAGTCATATTTTAGGTTCATTTATTTGAATAATGGATCCCATATTCCAATATATGACTCATTATTATCTAAACTAAATGCAGTTTTTTTCTACTGATATTTCCATAGCTTGTGTATACCAGTCAGTACATCTATCCTTTTTTTTTAATATTACCCTTTTTGTTATGATGCATATTGGAAGAAATGCATTTTTACTCTTTGATGACACGTTACTAAATTGATGCAGATCACCAAGAATACAAGTTTGCCAATATAAATGCTAATTAAAATGCATTTTTTCAAATCTTAATTTCCACAAATTGCATATAGTACTGATAAGAGTACCGATAAATACAGATATCGATAAGGGTATCGTACCGATAAGATATACATCCCTACTTGTATGTATTAATTCTGAGCATTTCTTTCTATGAGTTTTATTTTATTTATCTATTTATTTGGATTATTATTATTAATCAGTCCAACAGAATAACAGACAATAATACAATTCTAATTCCAAAGCCAAACCCAGCCCAGCAACATTCAGAATATCAATTGAGAGGACACAAAACAATCCAAAAGTAGTCAAACAAAAATGAATAATATTAACAACAGTATCAATATTACTAAGAATTCCAACATAGCAGTGATTAGAAATCCCTCATTTACATTATCATCAGAGCCATTTATAAAAAATAAAATAAAAACATTTTAAAAAAGAACAATAGTGTCACAGTGGCTTACACTTGCATCACATCTCATAAGCTTGACAACACATTGTGTCCAATATTTTCCACAAAGCTAAAATAAGTCATATTTTAGGTTCATTTATTTGAATAATGGATCCCATATTCCAATATATGACTCACTATTATTTAAACTAAATGCAGTTTTTTTCTACTGATATTTCCATAGCTTGTGTATACCAGTCAGTACATCTATCCTTTTTTTTTAATATTACCCTTTTTGTTATGATGCATATTGAAAGAAATGCATTTTTACTCTTTGATGACACGTTACTAAATTGATGCAGATCACCAAGAATACAAGTTTGCTAAAATAAATGCTAATTGGAATGCATTTTTTCAAATCTTTATTTCCACAAATCGCATATAGTACTGATAAGAGTACCGATAAATACAGATATCGATAAGGGTATCGTACCGATAAGATCTGAATTATATACATCCCTACTTGTATGTATTAATTCTGAGCATTTCTTTCTATGAGTTTTATTTTATTTATCTATTTATTTGGATTATTATTATTAAACAGTCCAACAGAATAACAGACAATAATACAATTCTAATTCCAAAGCCAAACCCAGCCCAGCAACATTCAGAATTGCAATTGAGAGGACACAAAACAATCCAAAAGCAGTCAAACAAAAATGAATAATATCAACAACAGTATCAATATTACTAAGAATTCCAACATAGCAGTGATTACAAATCCCTCATTTACATTATCATCAGAGCCATTTATAAAAAATAAAATAAAAACATTTTAAAAAAGAGCAATAGTGTCACAGTGACTTACACTTGCATCACATCTCATAAGCTTGACAACACATTGTGTCCAATATTTTCCACAAAGCTAAAATAAGCCATATTTTAAGTTCATTTATTTGAATAATGGATCCCATATTCCAATATATGACTCACTATTATTTAAACTAAATGCAGTTTTTTTCTACTGATATTTCCATAGCTTGTGTATACCAGTCAGTACATCTATCCTTTTTTTTTAATATTACCCTTTTTGTTATGATGCATATTGAAAGAAATGCATTTTTACTCTTTGATGACACGTTACTAAATTGATGCAGATCACCAAGAATACAAGTTTGCCAATATAAATGCTAATTAAAATGCATTTTTTCAAATCTTAATTTCCACAAATTGCATATAGTACTGATAAGAGTACCGATAAATACAGATATCGATAAGGGTATCGTACCGATAAGATCTGAATTATATACATCCCTACTTGTATGTATTAATTCTGAGCATTTCTTTCTATGAGTTTTATTTTATTTATCTATTTATTTGCATTATTATTATTAATCAGTCCAACAGAATAACAGACAATAATACAATTCTAATTCCAAAGCCAAACCCAGCCCAGCAACATTCAGAATTGCAATTGAGAGGACACAAAACAATCCAAAAGTAGTCAAACAAAAATGAATAATATTAACAACAGTATCAATATTACTAAGAATTCCAACATAGCAGTGATTAGAAATCCCTCATTTACATTATCATCAGAGCCATTTATAAAAAATAAAATAAAAACATTTTAAAAAAGAACAATAGTGTCACAGTGGCTTACACTTGCATCACATCTCATAACCTTGACAACACACTGTGTCCAATATTTTCCACAAAGCTAAAATAAGTCATATTTTAGGTTCATTTATTTGAATAATGGTTCCCATATTCCAATATATGACTCATTATTATCTAAACTAAATGCAGTTTTTTTCTACTGATATTTCCATAGCTTGTGTATACCAGTCAGTAAATCTATCCTTTTTTTTTTTAATATTACCCTTTTTGTTATGATGCATATTGAAATAAATGCATTTTTACTCTTGGATGACACGTTACTAAATTGATGCAGATCCCCAAGAATACAAGTTTGCCAATATAAATGCTAATTAAAATGCATTTTTTTCAAATCTTAATTTCCACAAATTGCATATAGTACTGATAAGAGTACCGATAAATACAGATATCGATAAGGGTATTGTACCGATAAGATCTGAATTATATACATCCCTACTTGTATGTATTAATTCTGAGCATTTCTTTCTACGAGTTTTATTTAATTTATCTATTTATTTGGATTATTATTATTAATCAGTCCAACAGAATAACAGACAATAATACAATTCTAATTCCAAAGCCAAACCCAGCCCAGCAACATTCAGAATTGCAATTGAGAGGACACAAAACAATCCAAAAGTAGTCAAACAAAAATGAATAATATTAACAACAGTATCAATATTACTAAGAATTCCAACATAGTAGTGATTAGAAATCCCTCATTTACATTATCATCAGAGCCATTTATAAAGAATAAAATAAAAACATTTTAAAAAAGAACAATAGTGTCACAGTGGCTTACACTTGCATCGCATCTCATAAGCTTGACAACACATTGTGTCCAATATTTTCCACAAATATAAAATAAGTCATATTTTAGGTTCATTTATTTGAATAATGGATCTCATATTCCAATATATGACTCATTATTATATAAACTAAATGCAGTTTTTTTCTTCTGATATTTCCATAGCTTGTGTATACCAGTCAGTACATCTATCCTTTTTTTTTAATATTACCCTTTTTGTTATGATGCATATTGAAAGAAATGCATTTTTACTCTTTGATGACACGTTACTAAATTGATGCAGATCCATTCGTGGATCTTTATTTTCCACAAATAAAGAGTACCAATAAATATCAATAAGGGTATCGTACCGATGAAATCTTAACGATACACATCCCTACTTGTATGTATTAATTCTGAGCATTTGTGGGTCGGTTTCAGCCTGTTTAGAAAATGAACAAATATCGAAATGGCTTTTATTTTGACGTACAGCATGTGGTCCTCAGTGGAGGTATAAGGTCTAAAAGTGTGGACGCTAATTAGCAGTTGACTCTTGATGTTTGTACATTTTTTTTCCCCCCTATTTCTCCACGGCTGCCTGTTAGTGCTGCTTACACACACATATCACCTGCCTCCCCATCCTCGCCTTCCCCCAGGAAAAGGAAGACTCAGTGAGGGAAGGGAGGGGTGAAAGGACAGCAAGATAGCTGAGATAAGGAGGACAGAATACTAGCCAGGCTGGCAGGAAGGATGGACAGACAACGAGATGGCTCAAAGAATAAAAGAAGGGATGACTGTGAAGGGATGGGGGTGCGCACACACACACACACACACACACACACACACACACACGGGAGGACAGACAGACAGTGAGGCATTAAAATTCATGGCCTTTTTTATTTTCTGTGCTGAAAATCAATACTGTCTACTATGGATGAGGTGAGATGTGGACAACAGCAGTTGCCGGCCAGTGCAAGGGGGTGGAGGGTGTGTGTGTGTGTGTGTGTGTGTGTGTGTGTGTGTGTGTGTGTGTGTGTGTGTGTGTGTGTGTGTGTGTGTGTGTGTCGTCAATATTAGCAGTGACACGGCCACTGCAACAAGCCAAAGTAGCGTTGGATAGTGGGGGGTTGGTGTGGACGTTATGGAGGGGCTAGTGGGGGGTGCAGGGTAAGGTTCATTAAGTCTGACCAGCAGAGCTGTTGGCCGGCGTAGTGGCAGCAGGCTTTTGTCCGAGCGCGCGCACACTCGCAGATGGACTG
This sequence comes from Nerophis lumbriciformis, assembly GCF_033978685.3. NCBI lineage: Eukaryota > Metazoa > Chordata > Actinopteri > Syngnathiformes > Syngnathidae > Nerophis > Nerophis lumbriciformis. The sequence goes on along the minus strand of NC_084584.2, from coordinate 15,922,945 downwards.
ACTGATGGATATTAGCCCTCTTTTCCATTGTAATTTACAACCCCCTCCCCACACACACACACAAGCGCCATCATTTAGCCGATGGAGTGTTTGACTAATGTCTGGCAGATGTTGGGGACGCCGCGCGCCAAAACTATTGTTGCCTCGCCAGGGTCAGCTCACGTTTAATTCGGGAAATGGAGATTCTGGTGCAACGGGGCGGGCCATAAATCTTCCGCCGCGGAGCGACTCATCCCTTCTGGCCTGCGCGCTTATTGCATTACTTTCATTTTGCACTTGAAATGCGGGCAGGGGGCCGCCCCTGCCCGCGCCCCGGACAACATGCAGAGCCCGCATTTCATCTTGAGTCTGCGCATTTGAACTTGACAATGATGGTTTGTAGGGCTGTGAATCTTTGGGTGTCCCACGATTCGATTCAATGTCGATTCTTGGGGGTCACGATTCGATTCAAAATCGATTTTTTTTCGATTCAAAAAGGATATTTTCGCGATTCAAAAGGATTCTCTATTCATTCAATACATAGGATTTCAGCAGGATCTACCCCAGTCTGCTGACATGCAAGCAGAGTAGTAGATTTTTGTAAAAAGCTTTAATAATTGTAAAGGACAATGTTTCATCAACTGATTGCAATAATGTAAATTTGTTTTAACTATTAAATGAACCAAAAATATTCATTTAATAGTTAAAACAGATTTACATTATTGCAACTGTTTTGAGTCGGAAAAATATCGTTTTTGAATCGAGAATCGCGTTGAATCGAAAAAATCGATATGTAATCGATTTGTGACCCCAAGAATCGATATTGAATCGAATCGTGGGACACCCAAAGATTCGCAGCCCTAATATTTATACTGTAGCTTGTGCAATGCGAAAAGGAAAACAAAGTAATAAATATGTTAAATTACAACAGAAAAGGCAATGAAAATGTAATAGGACAAAATGGAATAAAAATTGATATATTTCTGATAATATAAAATAAAGATATTGGAGTAAAATGTTAACAGGAACAAATATTCATAAATAATTTATAGGTAAATAAGCACATTTTTTATAATTAGTTTCTGGGCAGTGTGCTCGACAATATTACAATCAAAATAAATAGTAGATAGATAGATAGATAGATAATAGTACTTTATTGATTCCTTCAGGAGAGCTACCTCAGGAAAATTAAAATTCCAGCAGCAGTGTACAGATTTGAGATAGAATTTAAAATAATTTAAAAAGTAATGGAAATAAAATAGAAAATATAACAATAAGAATACAAATAAAAAGTCACAATAAGAATAAAAATATAACAGTAAAAATAAGAATACAACAAGAGAAACTAGGCAGTAGTGACCAGGTTATGAAGAGAAAAAAATTTTTTTTTAGAAAAACGGTAATACTGTCGATTATATGAAAGATGTGATGTGTATATATACCGTATTTTTCGGACTATAAGTCGCAGTTTTTTTCATAGTTATACTCAGGAGCGACTTATGTGTGAAATTATTAACACATTAGCGTAAAATATCAAATAATATTATTTATCTCATTCACGTAAGAGACTAGACGTATAAGATTTCATGGGATTTAGCGATTAGGAGTGACAGATTGTTTGGTAAACGTATAGCATGTTCTATATGTTATAGTTATTTTAATGACTCTTCCCATAATATGTTACGTTAACATACCAGGCACGTTCTCAGTTGGTTATTTATGCCTCATATAACGTACACTTATTCAGCCTGTTGTTCACTATTCTTTATTTATTTTAAATTGCCTTTCAAATGTCTATTCTTGGTGTTGGCTTTTATCAAATACATTTCCCCCAAAAATGCGACTTATATATGTTTTTTTCCTTCTTTATTATGCATTTTCGACAGGTGCGACTTATACTCCGAAAAATTCGATAGTTCAATATTGCATATGTGTATGTATGTTTATATACATGTATGATGAGCATAGGTAAGCACATTATTTAAATTATGAAATGAGTATGATATGATGTACAATTAGGATGAATGATTCTCTGTATATCAATGTATAGAGATGGGAGTGTTTTTCTTATAAATATATAGGGTTTTTTTGTACTGCCATTATTAAACAAAAAATATTCTCTGTAATTATTGTTCATTTCTTTAAAAAAAGGGCAATGTTAAAGGACAAGATATTGTATAATTTTGTGAAATCATTGCAATAAAGTTAGTTAAAAAAAGAAACAAAATGCGACTTATACTCCGAGTTGTAACGGTGCTATCAGCTCTTGGATGTTTGTTTATTGGGTTTTATGGGCCATTAGCTGCGGTGTAAGCGGACTTTTATTTACATGTATTTCTTTATTATGCATTTTCGGCCGGTGCGACTTATACTCCGGAGCGACTTATACTCCGAAAAATGCGTTAATAGTAATAGCTAGAAAAGTGATTATTCAGAATAAGTAAGTACATTCAACTAAATAAATTATAGACAAAGTGTAAATACTGAAGTACACTTTTGACACAATCACACCATTTTTCAGTAAACATTGCATATAAATGAAGCCGTACAGTAATGATTAATATATGAGATATATTGTTATGGACTGTTGCCAACTTCAAGCTGCATTCACAAGCAAATTGCCTGTTTGTGTTGTTGTTGTTGTTGTTGTTGCCGGTCATGTGACGTCACCACGAGTCCGAGGTGCCGACCTGGTCCGGCCCGATCCCCGGCCTCTCCTCCATGCGCAGTGTGTGTGTGTGCAGGTGGTTACTATGGGGATGGGTCAGGTAGGCACGAGGCAGGCTGTGGTGGTTTTGAGGTGTAAAGCGTCATAAATAATGGAGGCTGCGCCTCACATTGAAATGCAAAGGCTTCAGCTCGGCCCTGAGCGCAGCTAATGCTGCTTTCCTCAAACACGGCGTCCGCGAGCATCCTCCGGTGCCGTAATCACACCCCCTTCTTGCATACCTGAACCTTTAATTCAATCTTCCGTCCCACCTTGATGTCCAGGGAATTTCGTCAGGAGTGTGTTCCTGGAGGAACTAACTCAGTCAGCTGTAAAAACAAAAAAAGAGTGAGAATGTGGATGAGGCTCCTAACTATGTTTGACTTCGGCTGGGTGTGTGTGTGTGTGTGTGTGTGTGTGTGTGTGTGTGTGTGTGTGTGTGTGTGTGTGTGTGTGTGTGTGTGTGTGTAGGCGCTGGTTGACATGTATGCAATAAGAGCAACACTCAGCAGGGCTTTGATACATTTTCAAGAGAACGTTAGTCTTTTAGAGTTTTGTGTTTGAATGTCTGATACAGAGGGGGAAATTGATCGATTCTCCAATGCATCACGATTAGAACGTGGGCAATTCACGAATCGTTGGACAAAAGTCCAAACATCGATTATTTACTTATGTTTGTAAAAGCGGCACCGCACTTTTTGGGGAATTTTGCCTATCGTTCGCAATCATTATGAGAGACATGACGACGGATTAATTTTTTTTAGTACATTCTAACTAGAGATGTTTATCGTCCGATAAATGCTTTAAAATGTAATATCGGAAATTATCGGTATCGGTTTCAAAACGTAAAATGTATGACTTTTTAAAATGCCGCTATGTACACGGACGTAGGGAGAATAATAAATAAACCTTAAAGGCACTGCCTTTGCGTGCCGGTCCAATCACTTAATATCTACGGCTTTTCACACACACAAGTGAATGCATGCATACTTGGTCAACAGCCATACAGGTCACACTGAGGGTGGCCGTATAAACAACTTTAACACTGTTAGAAATATGTGCCACACTGTGAACCCACACCAAACAAGAATGACAAACACATTTAGGGAGAACATCCGCACCGTAACACAACATAAACACAACAGAACAAATACCCAGAACCCCTTGAAGCACTAACTTTTCCGGGACGCTACAATATACACGCCCTGCTACCCTAAAAATCTGCCCCCCCCAACCCCGCCCACCTCAACCTCCTCATGCGCTCTCAGGGAGAGCATGTCCCAAATTCCAAGCTGCTGCATCCCGATTAGAACGTGGGCAATTCACGAATCGTTGGACAAAAGTCCAAACATCGATTATTTACTTATGTTTGTAAAAGCGGGACCGGACTTTTTGGGTAATTTTGCCTATCGTTCGCAATCATTATGAGAGACGTGATGACGGATTAATTTTTTTTAACACATTCTAACTAGAGATGTCCGATAATATCGGACTGCCGATATTATCGTCTGATAAATGCTTTAAAATGTAATATCGGAAATTATCGGTATCGGTTTCAAAACATAAAATGTATGACTTTTTAAAACGTCGCTGTGTACATGGACGTAGGGAGAAGTACAGAGCGCCAATAAACCTTAAAGGCACTGCCTTTGCGTGCCGGTCCAATCACTTAATATCTACGGCTTTTCACACACACAAGTGAATGCAACGCATACTTGGTCAACAGCCATACAGGTCACACTGAGGGTGGCCGTATAAACAACTTTAACACTGTTAGAAATATGCGCCACACTGTGAACCCACACCAAACAAGAATGACAAACACATTTCGGGAGAACATCCGCACCGTAACACAACATAAACACAACAGAACAAATACCCAGAACCCCGTGCAGCACTAACTCTTCCGGGACGCTACAATATACACGCCCTGCTACCCTAATTATCTGCCCGCCCACCTCAACCTCCTAAAGGCTCTCAGGGAGAGCATGTCCTAAATTCCAAGCTGCTGTTTTGCGGCATGTTAAAAAAAATAATGCACTTTATGACTTCAATAATAAATATGGCAGGGCCATGTTGGCTTTTTTTTTTTCCATAACTTGAGTTGATTTATTTTGGAAAACCTTGTTACATTGTTTAATGCAGTGTTTTTCAACCACTGTGCCGCGGCACACTAGTGTGCCGTGAGATATTGTCTGGTGTGCCGTGGGAAATTATGCAACTTCACCTAATTGGTCCAAAAAATATTTTTTGCAAATCAATTATTATAACAATGTGCCGTTGTCTAGTGCAGTGTTTTTCAACCTTTTTTGGTATGCAAAAGGTATGTAATGCTTAAACCAAAAATGAACAAAAGGCAAGTCCCGCTAGGAAAAGGCACTGAAGCATAGGGATGGCTATGCAAAACAAAAGTAAAACTGAACTGGCTACAAAGTAAACAAAAACAGAATGCTGGATGACAGCAAAAACTTACAGCGTGTGGAGCGGAGACGGCGTCCACAAAGTACATACCGTACATAACATGACAATCAACAGTGTCCCCACAAAGAAGGATAGCCTACGCACAACTTCAATAGTCTTGATTGCCAAAACAAAGCAGGTGCGGGCAATGGAACTCAAAGGAAGGCGTGAAGCTGCTACAGGAGAACTCCAACAAAACAGGAAAGGTCACCAAATTAACAGCGCAAGACAGGAACTAAAGCACTGCACACAGGAAACAACAACAAACTCAAAATAAGGCATGACAACCTGGTGGAGTTTAATTTTTTAACCTTTTCTGCCGGTGGTGTGCCTTCGTATTTTTTTTTATGAACAAAATGTGCCTTGGCTCAAAAAAGGTTGAAAAACACTGGTTTAATGCATCCAGCGGGGCATCACAACAAAATTAGGCATAATAATGTGTTCATTCCACGACTGTATATATCGGTATCGGTTGATATCGGAATCGGTAATTAAGAGTTGGACAATATCGGAATGTCGGATATCGGCGAAAAAGCCATTATCGGACATCTCTAATTCTAACTATTAAATACATGTAAATAAAAGTCTGCTTACAGCTCAGCTAATGGCCCATAAAACCCAACAAAATTTTTTCCGGAGTATAAGTCACACTGGAGTATAAGTTGCACCTGCCGAAAATGCATAATAAAGAAGGAAAAAAACATATATAAGTCGCATTTGATAAAAGCCAACACCAAGAATAGACATTTGAAAGGCAATTTAAAATAAATAAAGAATAGTGAACAACAGGCTGAATAAGTGTACGTTATATGAGGCATAAATAACCAACTGGTATGTTAACGTAACATATTATGGTAAGAGTCATTCAAATAACTATAACATATAGAACATGCTATACGTTTACCAAACAATCTGTCACTCCTACTTGCTAAATCCCATGAAATCTTATACGTCTAGTCTCTTACGTGAATGAGCTAAATAATATTATTTGATATTTTACGCTAATATGTTAATAATTTCACACATAAGTCTCTCCCGAGTATAAGTCGCACCCCCCGGCCAAACTATGAAAAAAAAACTGCGACTTATAGTCCGAAAAATACGGCACTTTTTAATTTTCGTTTAAGCAATTTCACAATGACACGTCCAATCAAAATGAAAAATCAGTTTGATATAATTCCAGTTGTCTCTTTTTGTAACTCTTTTTAAATTCAAAGATATTCTTGCAATTTTTAAGTCTTTCTTTAGAGAATTCCATGCTTTCACACCAACAGACAAGCACATTTGTTTCATATTTGTTCGCACTCTTGGATGTTTAAAGTCATACGGCCTTCGGTGGTTCTCATCTTCAGACGTGAACGCAAATAACTTTTGTAAGTCCTTCGGAAGAACTTTATTTCTAGCTTTGAACATCACTAATAGAGTATGCAATTCTACAATGTCTTTTAGTATTAATAATCCTGACCTCATGAAGAGTGGATTTGTGTGGTCTCTATATCTTACTGTAAAAATGATACGAATTGCTCTTTTTTGTGAAAGAAAGGCATTATGTTGCTGTGATATGTATTTCCCCATATTTCTTCACAATAATTGAAATAAGGTAGAATAATTGAGCAATATAACATTCTCATTGTATTACGGTATATGGGAATCTGTATTTAACCTTGTTCAAAATAAATAAGCTTTTACATACCTTATGCAATATATGAGCTTCCCATGTCAACTTTTCATCCAAGATGACCCCAAGAAATCTAATTTCAGACACCTTCTCAATTTTCACATTGTTTATGGATAAACTAACTTCTATCTTTCTTTTATTACTGAATATCATACATGTAGTCTTTTCCAAATTAAAAAAAAAACATCTTAGCTTTTGTGTTATAGCCGACAAAACAAATTAGTGTAATTATCGTTACTAAGTCATTTTATTATTAGAATGTGCCGAGGGCCAATTAAAACGAGTGACGGGACACAAGCGGTCCCTGGGCGGCACTTTGGACAAATGTAGCCACGTTTTGCACGCTTTGGTTTGAAAAGGGCTCCTCCGCTGCAGACTTTGCCTCCATCTTCATCTTCATCTGCTCTGTCCACACATTTCAGCCAAGAAGCCTCTTGAACTGTTCTGTGTCATCAACATGGCAATCAGTGCACACACACACACACACACACACACACAAACACACACATTCTTGTATTTGTTACCTTCTTGAGACCTCTGAAAAATGGCTACCTCTTTAGGACCACCCTTTATAGATATATAAAGATTTGTATTTACAACATTATGTCATGTCTGTGTAATCATGTTTTGTTTTAGTCATGTTTTGTTTTGTTTAGTTATTGGACTCTTTAGTTTCTGGCTTTTCACTCCCTTGTCTTGTTTCCATGATTACCCATTAGTTTCACCTGTTCCACGTTTGGACTCATTGTGCACTCTTGTTTGTCACCATAGCAACCCATTCGTTTTCACCTGTCACGTCACGCACCTGTTTCACGTTTTGAGTCACGCACCTGTTTTCGTTAATCATGTCTGTAGTATTTAAGTTCATTGTTTTCAGTTTGTCTTTCTGGTGACATCCCGCATTCATACCCCTGTCACACTCTGTCTACCTCTGCGCACTTCATGCCATGTCCAAGTAAGTTTTTTCTATTAATGCCACAGTTAGTGTTTTTGTTTAATTGTTCACTGTTTTTTGCCCACGTGCAAGTCTTTTGTTTTCGTTAGGCAGGTTTGTACTTCCGCCTTGAGCGCGCTTTTTGTTCCTTTGAGTGTTATAAATAAATATGTATTTACCTTCACGCCTCATCTGGTCCAAATCTTTTGCACCTCGGGAGAACAAACCACACCACAGTCCTAGTCATGACACATTAATAATATATACAAACTATGCAAATATAAAAACGCTTGTTGTGAAAAATGAGTTAGAATTTCGCAAGAAAAACTTAGAATTTTGGCAGTATTATAATAAGTCATAAATTTACTCAACGCAAGTCAAAATATTACAAGAAAACCTGAACATTTGTGCAATATTATGATAAAAGTTGGAATGTTACTCAATAACAGTCGCAATTTTACAAGAAAAGCTTAAAATGTTGGCAAATTTATGAAAAGAGTCATAATTTTACTCGACAAAAGTCACAATTTTATAAGAAAACTTTTACATTTTGGCAATATTATAACAATAATCTGAATTTTACTTGGCAAAATGATGACAATAGTCATAATTTTACTACAAAATGTCACTATTTTACAAGGACAACACAATTGGCAATATTGGGATAAAAGTCAGAATTTTATATGACAATTGTCACCATTTTTGCATTAAAAAGTCATAATTTTACTCGAAAAATGTCACTATTTTACCAGGACAACAACAAAATTGGCACTATTGGGATAAAAGTCAGAATTGTATATGACAAATGTCACCATTTTGCATTAGAAAGTCATAATTGTACTCAAAAAATGTCACTATTTTACAAGGACAACAACAAAATTGGCAATATTGGGATAAAAATCTGAATTTTATATGACAAATGTCACCATTTTTGCATTAAAAAGTCATAATTTTACTCGAAAAATTTCACTATTTTACAAGGACCACAACAAAATTGGCACTATTGGGATAAAAGTCAGAATTGTATATGACAAATGTCACCATCTTGCATTAGAAAGTCATAATTTTACTCAAAAAATGTCACTATTTTACAAGGACAACAACAAAATTGGCAATATTGGGATACCAATCTGAATTTTATATGACAAATGTCACCATTTTTGCATTAAAAAGTCATAATTTTACTCAAAAAATGTCACTATTTTACAAGGACAACAACACAATTGGCAATATTATGATAAAAGTCAGAATTTTCTATGACAAATGTCACCATTTTGCATTAAAAAGTAATACTTTTACGAGAAAATATTCAAATATTACAGAAACTGAAAGAATATGAGAAATAGTTCCCAATTTTATAAGAATAAAGTCCACACATTGTGAGAAAAAGACTGATTTTAGTAAAAAAAAAAAAAATTGAATTTTTTGTTTGTAATTGGTTTTTAATCATTATTTACTTCAAGTTATTACAGTATGTCTCTCCATACGTATTTATTTTATTTTTCTTATTAATTTTGGCCAAAGGGGGCTCATTTCAATTTTTTACACACACTTGCTATTACATATATTGCCTTTTTGGGACCACCCTAATGTTGATATATTTCACCACCAGGGGTGCAAATGAGACATTCTCTATTAGATGCAATGGTTTTCCGTATTGGTACCATGATTTATGTCCTAACTTGTTCACAGGTCCTCTTATGGAAGGTACTTTACCTTGTTGATGTCTCAAAAAAGGTAGAAATACAAGAACACACACACACACACACACACACACACACACACACACACACACACACACACACACACACACACACACACACACTTGTATTTGTTACCTTCTTGAGACCTCTGAAAAATGCCTCCCTCTTTAGGACCACCCTTTCTAGATATATAAACATTTGTATTTACAACATTAATAATAGATACAAACTATGCAAATATAAAAAAGCTTGTTGTGAAAAATGAGTTGGAATTTCGCAAGAAAAACTTAGAATTTTGGCAGTATTATAATAAAAGTCATACATTTACTCAACGCAAGTCAAAATTTTACAAGAAAACCTGAACATTTATGCAATATTATGATAAAAGTTGGAATTTTACTCAATAACAGTCGCAATTTTACAAGAAAAGCTTAAAATGTTGGCAAATTTATGAAAAGAGTCGTAATTTTACTCGACAAAAGTCACAATTTTATAAGAAAACTTTTAAATTTTGGCAATATTATAATAATCGGAATTTTACTTGGCAAAATGATGACAATAGTCATAATTTTACTCCAAAAATTTCACTATTTTACAAGAACAACAACAATGGCAATATTGTGATAAAAGTCAGAATTTTATATGACAAATGTCACCATTTTGCATTAAAAAGTCATAATTTTACTCAAAAAATTTCACTATTTTACAAGGACAACAACAAAATTGGCAATGTTGGGATAAAAGTCAGAATTTTATATGACAAATGTCACCGTTTTGCATTAAAAAGTCATAATTTTACAGGAAAATATTCCAATATTACAGAAACAGAAAGAATATGAGAAATTGTTCCCAATTTTAGAAGAAAAAAATCCACACATTGTGAGAAAAAGACTGCTTTTAGTATAAAAAAAAATTGAATTTTTTGTTTGTCATTGGTTTTTAATCATAATTTACTTCAAGTTATTACAGTATGTCTCTCCATACGTACAGTATTTATTTATTTTTTTATAAATTTTGGCCAAAGGGGGCGCATTTCAATTTCTTACACACACTTGCTATTACATATGTTGACCAGAGGGGGAGCACTTCAAATTTTTACACACACTTGTTATTACTTATTACATATGTCATATCAATTTGTCGCACTTTTATTATTATTATTTTTATTTTTATTCAGCAAATTTGTACTTTTTATTCGACCCCTTTTACCGTATTGTTTTTGCACTATCTTGTTCAGCTCATTCATTGTTTACGTTCTTAGTTTTGTTTTTGTTTTTTGCTCTATGCTTTTTTAACCTGTAAAGCACTTTGGTTCAATTTAAAAGTTGTCGTAAACACGCTATATAAATAAAGTTGACTTGACTTGACTATGTTGGCCAGAGGGGGAGCACTTCAAATTTTTTTACACACACTTGTTATTTCATATGTTGACCAGAGGGGGACCACTTTTAAATCCGACACAGTCAATTTGAAAAATCCCTCCTTTTTGGGACCACCCCTAATTTTGATCGATTTCACCACCAGGGGTGCAAATGAGACATTTTTTATTAGATGCAATAGTTTTCCGTATCAGGACCATGATTTCGGTCCTAACTTGTTCACCGGTCCTTATATGGAAGGTACTTTTCCTTGTTGATGTCTCAAGAAGGGTAGAAATACAAGAACACACACACACACACGCCGTAGCAATCTGGCGTCCGTCCAAAGCATCAATAAAGCGGTGCGAGTTTGAGAGGCATTTAAGTGCCATTTGGTCTCAGACCTACAATCCTCCATCCTGCTCACTTACACCGCCATCACACTGACCCTGTCCAAGGAGAGTGACGTGGGGGTGGGGTGGGGTAGGCGGGGTGAAAGAATGAAGTCAGAGAGGAAGAAACACCTTGTATTATTTGATCGGCTGCCAATATGGCCGACACTTCCTGTGCCCCCACCTTCTCTTCCACGCTGAAACTACAACTCACTGCTTCTGCACCCGCTTCGTCACCACACCCCCCCCCTTTTCCCTTCCCTTCCGTCACTATTGATCCGCCCCTAGTTTTTCCGTCTCCGCCGCGCTGGCTGACTGCCTTTAATCAATAGCGATAATTGTCTGCTTTCTCTTCATGCCAAACACGTTGTTTTTCTCAATGAACGCCGGGCTTTCCCTGACCCCGCCCCCCTCCTCGCCATGCGGGAATCCCTGCCGTTAATGACTGGAGATAACTTGCTTTCCTTAGCGATCTCCCCCGACACACACACACACTCCTGGTTCCCTGGCTTATTGATTAGCGTGAGATATCACCCCGCCTGCCCCCGTCCACCAGTGTAAACACCGCCGGGCTCCACTGTGAGTCCAAACTCGCCACTCTACCAATACGCCACACGCCGCGTGCAACTTGCACTACACTAAAGTACGCGAGTGTGACAATTCACACTTTCCTGGATTTTTACATCTTTTTCCACCGTCTTAAGTGTACTTAAGTGTAAGTATGGACGTGCAGCTCATAGGCGTCCTCACAATTTTGACCGTTTTGATGTGCACTCCAAAGACTTAAGTATGGAAGTGCGCTAATTCAGGCATTGCTTTGGCAATTTTTCGCAATCTGAAAAGACTAAGTATAGAAGGGCAAAAATGAATGCGCCGAATTTGGCGGCTGCACCTATTTGAGTGCTTTAAGTGCACTGACAAAACTATGTGCGATTTGTAGGTGCACAAACTCAGGCACCACTTGGGCAGCTGCATAATTTTGACGGCTTTAAGTGCACAATTGAAACTAAGTGCAATTTGTGAGTGCACAAACTCAGGCACCAATTGGGCATCTTACTATTTTGAATGCTTTAAGTGCACTTTGTTTCCTAAGTGCAATTTGTAAGTGCACAAACTCAGGCACCAATAGGGCAGCTGCACTATTTTGACTGCTTTAAACACACTGACGAAACTAAGTGCAAATTTAAAATTTTGAAGTACACTATTTTAAAATGTTTAAAGTGCACTTTGTTTCCTAATGGCAATTTTTAAGTGCACAAATTCAGGCACCAATCAGGCAGCTGCACTATTTTGACTGCTTTAAACGCACTGACGAAACTAAGTGCAAATTTAAAATTTTGAAGTACACTATTTTAAAATGTTTAAAGTGCACTTTGTTTCCTAATGGCAATTTTTAAGTGCACAAAGTCAGGCACCAATAGGGCAGCAGCACTATTTTGACTGCTTTAAACGCACTGACGAAACTAAGTGCACATTTAAAGTTTTGAAGTACATTATTTTAAAATGTTTAAAGTGCACTTTGTTTCCTAATGGCAATTTTTAAGTGCACAAATTCAGGTACCAATTGGGTTTAAAGTGCACTTTGTTTCCTAATTGCCATTTGTAAGTGTACAAACTCAGGCACCATTTAGGCAGCTGCACTATTTTGACTGCTTTAAACGCACTGACGAAACTAAGTGCAAATTTAAATTTTGAAGTACACTATTTTAAATGTTCAAAGTGCACTTTGTTTCCTAATGGAAATTTTTAAGTGCACAAATTCAGGCACCAATAGGGCAGCTGCACTATTTTGACTGCTTTAAACGCACTGACGAAACTAAGTGCAAATTTAAAATTTTGAAGTACACTATTTTAAAATGTTTAAAGTGCACTTTGTTTCCTAATGGCAATTTTTAAGTGCACAAAGTCAGGCACCAATAGGGCAGCTGCACTATTTTGACTGCTTTAAACGCACTGACGAAACTAAGTGCAAATGTAAAATTTTAAGTACACTATTTTAAAATGTTTAAAGTGCACTTTGTTTCCTAAGTGCAATTTTTAAATGCACAAATTCAGGCACCAATTGGGCAGCTGCATTAATATTAATGATTTAAGTGCACTAAGGATACTAAGTGCAATTTGTATCTGCACAAATTCAGGCAGCTGCATTAGTTTGACTACTTTAAACACACTGAGGAAACTAAGTACACTTAAAGCATTCAAAATAGTGAGCTGCCCAAATGGTGCCTGAGTTTGCGCAGTTACAAATTGCACTTAGGAAACAAAGTGCACTTTAATTATTTAAAATATTGTACTTGAAAATTAAAATGTGCACATTCATAATAGCACTCAGGAAACAAAGTGCACTTTAAACCTTTAAAATAGTGTACTTAAAAATTAAAATGTGCACTTTTTTAAGTTCACTATTTTGACTGCTTTAAACGCACTGACGAAACTAAGTGCACATTTTAATTTTGAAGTACACTATTTTAAATGTTTAAAGTGCACTTTGTTTCCTAAGTGCAATTTTTAAGTGCACAAATTCAGGCACCAATAGGGCAGCTGCATTATTTTTGAATGATTTAAGTGCACTAAGGATACTAAGTGCGATTTGTATCTGCACAAATTCAGGCACCAATTGGGCAGCTCCATTATTTTGAATGATTTAAGTGCACTAAGGATACTAAGTGCAATTTGTATCTGCACAAATTCATGCACCAATTAGGCAGCTGCACTAATTTGAATCCTTTAAACGCACTGAGGAAACTAAGTGTACTTAAAGCATTCAAAATAGTGAGTTGCCCAAGTGGTGCCTGAGTTTTTGCACTTACATATTGCACTTAGGAAACAAAGTGCACTTTAATCATTTAAAATATTGTACTTAAAAATAAAAATGTGCACATTCAAAATAGTGTGGTGCCTGAGTTTGTGCACTTATAAATTGCACTTAGGAAACAAAGTGCACTTTAAACTTTTAAAATAGTGTACTTAAAAATTTAAATGTGCACTTTTTTAAGTTCACTATTTTAACAGTTTAAAGTGCACTTTGTTTCTTAAGTGCAATTTGTAAGTGCACAAATTCAGGCACCAATAGGGGGCAGCTGCACTATTTTGACTGCTTTAAACGCACTGACGAAACTAAGTGCAAATTTAAATTTTGAAGTACACTATTTTAAGATGTTTAAAGTGCACTTTGTTTCCTAATGGCAATTTTTAAGTGCACAAATTCAGGCACCAATTGGGCAGCTGCATAATTTTTTTAATGATTTAAGTGCAATTTGTATCTGCACAAATTCAGGCACCAATTAGGCAGCTGCACTAGTTTGACTGCTTTAAACGCAATGAGGAAACCAAGTACACTTACACTATTTTAAAATGTTTAAAGTGCACTTTGTTTCCTAAGTGCAATTTTTAAATGCACAAATTCAGGCACCATTTAGGCACCTGCACTATTTTGACTGCTTTAAACGCACTGACGAAACTAAGTGCACATTTTTATTTTGAAGTACACTATTTTAAATGTTTAAAGTGCACTTTGTTTCCTAAGTGCAATTTTTAAATGCACAAATTCAGGCACCAATAGGGCAGCTGCATTATTTTGACTGCTTTAAACACACTGACGAAACTAAGTGCAAATTTTAATTTTGAAGTACACTATTTTAAATGTTCAAAGTGCACTTTGTTTCCTAAGTGCAATTTTTAAGTGCCCAAATTCAGGCACCAATAGGACAGCTGCATTATTTTGACTGCTTTAAACGCACTGACGAAACTAAGTGCAAATTTTAATTTTTAAGTTCACTATTTTAAATGTTTAAAGTGCACTTTGTTTCCTAAGTGCAATTTTTAAGTGCACAAATTCAGGCACTAATAGGGCAGCTGCACTATTTTGACTGCTTTAAAGGCACTGACGAAACTAAGTGCAAATTAAAATTTTGAAGTACACTATTTTAAAATGTTGAAAGTGCACTTTGTTTCCTAATGGCAATTTTTAAGTGCACACATTCAGGCACCAATTGGGCAGCTGCATTAATTTGAATGATTTAAGTGCACTAAGGATACTAAGTGCAATTTGTATCTGCACCAATTCAGGCAACAATTAGGCAGCTGCATATTTGACGCACTGAAGAAACTAAGTGCACTTAAAGCATTGAAATTAGTGCGCTGCCCAAGTGGTGCCTGAATTCTTCAAAATTACAATTAAACATTTTTTGGCCGGGGCCGGGCTGTATATATGTGCACTAATTGACTGAAAGAGCACGCACTTGGCGCGATGATGTCATGTTATCCATGGAAAAATGCATTTTTAGACCATATGATTTGCCTGCTCCTCGGTGTAAGGATGAGATCCGCCCGGAGTTCCTTAAGGCTCTGGATGTTGTGGGGCTGTCTTGGTTGACAAGACTCTGCAACATCGCGTGGACATCGGGGGCGGTACCTCTGGATTGGCAGACCGGGGTGGTGGTTCCTCTCATACATACATACATACATTCATATATATATATATATATATATATATATATGAATATATGTATGTGTATATATATATATGTGTGTGTGTATATAGATATAATATATATATATATACATATATACAGTATATATATATACACACACACACACACACACACACACACACACATATATATATGTATATATATAAATGGATATATATATATATATAAGGGGAACCGGAGGGTGTGTTCCAACTATCGTGGGATCACACTCCTCAGCCTTCCCGGTAAGGTCTATTCAGGTGTACTGGAGAGGAGGCTACGCCGGATAGTCGAACCTCGGATTCAGGAGGAACAGTGTGGTTTTCGTCCTGGTCGTGGAACTGTGGACCAGCTCTATACTCTTGGCAGGGTCCTTGAGGGTGCATGGGAGTTTGCCCAACCAGTCTACATGTGCTTTGTGGACTTGGAGAAGGCATTCGACCGTGTACCCCGGGAAGTCCTGTGGGGAGTGCTCAGAGAGTATGGGGTAACGGACTGTCTTATTGTGGCAGTTCGCTCCCTGTATAATCAGTGCCAGAGCTTGGTCCGCATTGCCGGCAGTAAGTCGGACACGTTTCCAGTGAGGGTTGGACTCCGCCAAGGCTGCCCTTTGTCACCGATTCTGTTCATAACCTTTATGGACAGAATTTCTAGGCGCAGTCAGGGCGTTGAGGGGATCTGGTTTGGTGGCTGCAGGATTAGGTCTCTGTTATTTGCAGATGATGTGGTCCTGATGGCTTCCTCTGGCCAAGATCTTCAGCTCTCACTGGATCGGTTCGCAGCCGAGTGTGAAGCGACTGGGATGGGAATCAGCACCTCCAAGTCCGAGTCCATGGTTCTCTCCCGGAAAAGGGTGGAGTGCCATCTCCGGGTTGGGGAGGAGATCTTGCCCCAAGTGGAGGAGTTCAAGTACCTCGGAGTCTTGTTCACGAGTGGGGGAAGAGTGGATCGTGAGATCGACAGGCGGATCGGTGCGGCGTCTTCAGTAATGCGGACGCTGTATCGATCCGTTGTGGTGAAGAAGGAGCTGAGCCGGAAGGCAAAGCTCTCGATTTACCGGTCGATCTACATTCCCATCCTCACCTATGGTCATGAGCTTTGGGTCATGACCGAAAGGACAAGATCACGGGTACAAGCGGCCGAAATGAGTTTCCTCCGCCGAGTGGCGGGGCTCTCCCTTAGAGATAAGGTGAGAAGCTCTGTCATTCGGGGGGAGCTCAAAGTAAAGCCGCTGCTCCTCCACATCGAGAGGAGCCAGATGAGGTGGTTCGGGCATCTGGTCAGGATGCCACCCGAACGCCTCCCTAGGAAGGTGTTTCGGGCACGTCCGACCGGTAGGAGGCCACGGGGAAGACCCAGGACACGCTGGGAAGACTATCTCTCCCGGCTGGCCTGGGAACGCCTCGGGATCCCCCGGGAGGTGCTGGACGAAGTGGCTGGGGAGAGGGAAGTCTGGGCTTCCCTGCTTAAGCTGCTGCCCCCGCGACCCGACCTCGGATAAGCGGAAGAAGATGGATGGATGGGATGGATTTGCCTGAGCGGCTAGTAGACCCCGAGAGTAACAAGCGCTTGCCTTGTTGCCTTTCCATTAAGAACAATAAACTAGTTTTTAGTATAAGTTTGCTGGTTTCAAGAAATGTAATATCAAGCGCATATCATTATGTCAAGATATTGGCACTAACATTTACTTCATTTAAGAATATTTTTCAACATATTGAGCAAAAAGGTCTCTTTTTTTTCTACCAAGAAAAGTGCACTTGTTATTAGTAAGACTTTACTTATTTTAAGGTATTTTTGGGTTCATTGAAGTTAGCTCATTTTACTTGTTTTGGAATGTCTTGTCAAGCCAAATTTTCTTGTTCTATTGGCAGATAATGTTGCTTAGTTCAAGTAAAATACCCCTCATTTTTGTATTTTTTTTCTTCTTGTTTTTGAACACAACTATATGTGACGCTGGGTGGAAGGGGGCGGGGCTAAAAGCCAGCAATTGCAAGTCGAAGATTGTACATGAAAACCGTGTCTGTTCCCTATCGAGTAGGTGTATACTGAGTATTGGAAGACATTTATGTGACCGGCTTGGTTACAGTTCATGTTTTCACCATTTCGGCCATTTTGAGCTCGTCGTGTACAGCTCGTGTGAGTGTGTGTGTGTGTGTGTGTGTGTGTGCACGGAGTGTGTACGTGTGTGTGTAAAAGTGTGCTGGTGCAGAGAGAATGGAGCCTTATCCAATTTGTACTGGTCACTAGTGTGAAATGGCGCTAGGTCACTCAGGCAGCCTCTGTGTGTGTGTGTGTGTGTGTGTGTGTGTGTGTGTGTGTGTGTGTGTGTGTGTGTGTGTGTGTGTGTGTGTGTGTGTGTGTGTGTGTGTGTGTGTGTCATAGTAACACTGTAGCGTGTGCCAGCGTGCTTTTATCCCCTGTGCGCGCGCGCACACACACACACACACACACACACACACACACCATAAAGGATGTGATTATATTCTCCGTAATAAAGACACATTGTACAAAGCAGAATGTGAACTGTGCGAAGCATGTTGTCTCCTGCTGGGTAAACACACACACACACACACACACACACATTGATGGACTTCCATTAAATTGCTTGTTATTGTCATCCGCCCCCAACCGATGGCATCCATACAATCACACACACACACACCTTTCTCCGAGGCTACAATTGCCTCTACTACCTACCTGTGTGTGTGTGTGTGTGTGTGTGTGTGTGTGTGTGTGTGTGTGTGTGTGTGTCTTTGTGTGTGTTTTCATATCTTATATTGATGTTCTTTCCCGTGTTTCTTGTCCCGGTTTTTAAACTATGCGTAAAAGCAACTTTCATTATTTCAAAGTGTGTTTCTTTGTGCTTGTATCTAAGCGGCCTTGAAGAAATACTTTCCTCAAATCCGAGCTTTCACTTTGTAATTGTTTCCTTTAAGCTAAAGTAATAAAAAAAAATTAAAAAATGCACCCGCGCAGCTAATTCTCAACCCTCCTAAGTCCGCGCATACAAACACGCCGAATGACTCACAAAGTCTCACGCGTGTGTGTGTGTTTGTTGTTGTCGGGCGAAAGGACATAAGTGGGTCCACGGCGGTCTGCTGATGGAAGGAGTGTAAAAATAGAGATAACAGCCACTCTTCTTTGCAGCCACTGACTTGGAGGAGGTCAAGGGGGGGTTGGCGGCCTTGAGACCACCCCCTCCAGCCAGCCCACTGCCCAAGCTGGACCATTTGCTCACAAAATGTTTGAATATATTTAGGGATGTCCGATAATGGCTTTTTTGCCGATATTCCGATATTGTCCAACTCTTAATTACCGATACCGATATCAACCGATACCGATATATACAGTCGTGGAATTAACACATTATTTTGTGTTAATTATAAAATAAGATAAATAAATTTAAAACATTTTCTTGAATAAAAAAGAAAGTAAAATAATATAAAAACAGTTACATAGAAACTAGTAATTAATGAAAATGAGTAAAATTAACTGTTAAAGGTTAGTACGCACGATCATGTGTGCTTACACCACAAAAACTGAAATCTAAGTAAGATTAAATATCTCAAATAAGGGTGACATTTGCTTATTTTCTGTCTGATAAGATAATTCTTCTCACTAAGCAGATTTTATGTTAGAGTGTTTTACTTGTTTTAAGTGTTTTGGTCCTAAATGATCTCAGTAAGATATTACAGCTTGTTGCTGAGATGTTATGACCTATATTGAGTAAAACATGCTTGAAACTAGAATATCAAGTGTTGCAAAGCTGTGTCATCAACACTCACAAGTATAAAACTACTTTTTTAAAGTAATCATTTCTTATTTCAAGCATGAAATAAAAAAAATCATGACTTTGACACAATTGTGTCTCATAGTTAAAACAGATGACAGCCAAATGGACTTTGCGGTTTTATTTTCAATGAAACAATAGAAAACACGTACTCATATAGTAGTACAGTTGACACAGTACAATAAACTGACAGTTAATATTTAAACATTTAACATTTCTAACAATTTTGAACAGAAATAGTTCATGCACATTCAGATGAATTCTTCAAAATTACAATAAAAAAATGTTTGTCCGGGGGCCGGGCTGTATATATGCGCACTAATTGACTGAAAGAGCACGCACTTGGCACGATGATGTCATGTTATCCATGGAAAAATGCATTTTTAGACAATATGATTTGCCTGAGCGGCTAGGAGACCCCGAGAGTAACAAGCGCTTGCCTTGTTGCCTTTCCATTAAGAACAATAAACTAGTTTTTAGTATAAGTTTGCTGGTTTCAAGAAATGTAATGCCGAGCGCATATCATTATGTCAAGATAATGGCACTAGCATTTACTTCATTGAAGAATATTTTTCAACATATTAAGCAAAAAGGTCTCTTTTTTTTTTCTACCAAGAAAAGTGCACTTGTTATTATTGAGAATATACTTATTTTAAGGTATTTTGGGGTTCATTGAGGTTAGCTAATTAGGGACCACAATGTCCCTTTGGGACAGAGGACCCTATTGTAATTGTAAGGTTTTATTATTATTACACCGGCCGCCTCTTCGAGCTGTAATTTGACCCCCTTAACATGCTTCAAAACTCACCAAATTGGATACACACATCAGGACTGACGAAAATTGCCATCTAATAAAAAACCAAACCCCAAAACTCAAAATTGCGCTCTAACGTCCCCTAGGAAAATATACAGACAAAACTGCCTATAACTTCCAGTACAAATGTCGTAGAGACATGAAACAAAAACCTCTATGTAGGTCTCACTTAGACCTACATTTCATACACTGACAACCCCCAGCAAAAATCAACAGAAAGTTGGCAATTTGCCATTCAAAACAAAAGTTTTGTAAAAACGGTCACTTTTGCCTCTTTGAGCTGTAATTTGACCCCCTTAACATGCTTCAAAACTCACCAAAACTGGACACACATATCAGGACTGGCAAAAATTGCAACCTAATAAAAAACCAAACCCCAAAACTCCAAATTGCGCTCTAGCGCCCCCTAGGAAGAAAACACAGACAAAACTGCTCCTAGGAAGAAAATAGAGACAAAACTGCCTGTAACTTCCAGTAAGAATGTCGTAGAGACATGAAACAAAAACCTCTATGTAGGTCTCACTTAAACCTACATTTCATAAATTTACAACCCCCAGCAAAAATCAATAGAAAGTTTGCAATTCCCCCTTCAAAACATAAGTTTTGTAAAAACCGGTCACCTTTTTTCAAACATTATCTCCTCTGAGCGCGTTTGTCGTGTCGGCTTCAAAGTAGCACAGGAGATAGATTGAACCCTTCTGATTAAAAGTTGACGAAAGAGTTTTAATTACTGCTCCAGTTTGGATTTTATGTGCCGTCAAAGTCGGTCCCGTTCATCGCTGCTTGCAGCTTTAATTTGACTTGTTTTGGAAAGTCTTGACAAGCCAAATTTTCTTGTTCTATTGGCAGATAATTTTGCTTAGTTCAAATAAAATACCCCTCATTTTTGTATTTTTTTCCCCTTGTTTTTGAACACTGACTTTTTGCAGTGCACAGCTTAATGGACTTTGTTAAAGAGTTGATTTTATTTTTATTTATTTTTTAGGAAAGCATTTAATGAATATGTTCAGCGTTATTATCATGACATTTTATTTTACCGATGATGATTCCCTTCTATTGTGTGTTTTAGTGTTTGTGTTGTGAAATGTGTGTGTGCAGCACAAGAGAGGCTCCTAAACATTTCTGTTAGACAAAAAGCAATTTTTTGTTTAATTAAGTCAATTTTGAACATGTACAATATACATTTTCACATCACATATTGGGCACTTTTTGTGTCTTTTTACGCATTGAGATCAGAAAGGACGCAAAATTCCGGAAATGTGGACGCAGATTATTATTTTTTATTTTTTTACAGATTGTTTTGTTTATATTTGCCGGGTCAAATGATTAATCATTAATTATTGGTCGACTTCAAAGTAATGCACTTTCCGGTACAATTTCTTAAATTTTGATTCGCCGAAAGTTTTATCGATCACAAATACTGAATTTCCGATATTAGGAAATCCCGGGTGTTGTTGTTTTCGCCATGGCGAGCAATAAACCCAAGAAGCGAAGGGGCTTCAGGAGGCACTCTTCAGCAAATGGCTCACTTATGACGATGGAAAGATGTTTTGCACGCCATGTAAACGGGCTAAGAAAAAGAACATCTTTTCACTGCAAAAACTGAAATCTAAGTAAGATTAAATATCTCAAATAAGGGTGATATTTGCTTATTTTCTGTCTGTTAAGATCATTCTTCTCACTAAGCAGATTTTATGTTAGTGTTTTACTTGTTTTGGTCCTAAATGATCTCAGTAAGATATTACAGCTGATATTTTATGGCCTATATTGAGTAAAACATGCTTGAAACTAGAATATCAACTGTTGCAAAGCTGTGTCATCAACACTCACAAGTATAAAACTACTTTTTTAAAGAAATAATTTCTTGCATATCATTATGTCAAGATAATAACACTTGCATTTACTTAATTTAAGAATATTTTTCAACATATTGAGCAAAAAGGTCTGAGCGGCTAGTAGACGCCGAGAGTAACAAGCGCTTGCCTTGTTGCCTTTCCATTAAGAACAATAAATTAGTTTTTAGTATAAGTTTGCTGGTTTCAAGAAATGTAATGTCGAGTGCATATCATTATGTCAAGATAATGGCACTAGTATTTACCTAATTTAAGAATATTTTTCAACATATTGAGCAAAAAGGTCTCCTTTGTTTTCTACCAAGAAAAGTGCACTTGTTATTAGTGAGAATATACTTATTTTAAGGTATTTTGGGGTTCATTGAGGTTAGTTAATTTTACTTGTTTTGGAAAGTCTTGACAAGCCGAATTTTCTTGTTCTATTGGCAGATAATTTTGCTTAGTTCAAATAAAATACCCCTAATTTTTGTATTTTTTTTTCTTGTTTTTGAACACTGACTTTTTGCAGTGTTACGACCGGGTGCTCTGATTTTCAAAGATCCAGCCTCACCAGGCACCAAGAAACACCCTCCAATTTGGCTCCCTACAGTTCCGCACTTTGGTCGGAATGACGAGGCTGTCCCTTTGTTACAACGACCATACCATACCAACTTTATTCATAAAGCTCTTTAAAAACAACCACAGTTGAAGAACAAAGGGCTGTACACCACAAAGAAATAGAGGCAAAGGACAGACTAAAAAATAACATTTGAAACAGAAGTAAAATACACATTGAAAAAGCAAATACAAATTACCCTAAGAACAATTTGTTAGATAAAAACATACTTGCCAATCCTTCCGGATTTTCCGGGAGACTCCCGAAATTCAGCGCCTCTCCCGAAAACCTCCCGGTACAAATTTTCTCCCGAAAATCTCCCGAAATTCAGGCGGAGGTGGAGGCCACGCTCCCTCCAGGTTTATTGTTAGGCAGTTTCATTAACGTCCTCCCAGCACGGCAACAACACACAACAACAGCAGTCACGTTTTCGTCTACCGTAAAGCAGTTTGTCTGCCGTAAACAGCAATGTTGTGACACTCTTAAACAGGACAATACTGCCATCTACTGTACATGCATATGTGACATTAACATCTAGGGCTTTTAGAGAGTGCAGTGCACAACTGCGCACACAACAAGGAGACGAAGCAGAATGCATCATCAGAGAGGGTGTTCAGCATGGTTAGAAAAATAGTGACAGAGAATAGAACAAGGATGGACAATTCAACCCTTAACTCAACAATGAGTAGATGAGTGTTATGTGTGTGTGTGTATATGTGTAAATAAATGAACACTGAAATTCAAGTATTTCTTTTATATATATATATATATATATATATATATATAGCTAGAATTCACTGAAAGTCTTGTAGTCAAGTATTTCTTATATATATATATATATATATATATATATATATATGTATATATATATATATATATATATATATATATATATATATATATATATTTATATATAGGTATATGTATATATATATATATATATATATATATATATATATGAAATACTTGACTTGGGGAATTCTAGCTGTAAATATACTCCTCCCCTCTTAACCACGCCCCCAACCACGTCCCCCGCCCCACCCCCGACCTACGCCCCCCGCCACCCTCACACCCCACCTCCCGAAATCGGAGGTCTCAAGGTTGGCAAGTATGGATAAAAAGAAGTTAAAAACAGTTGAAAAAAAGTTAAACAGTTTAAAGTCTCATGCAAGGTTAAAAGCCAGTGAATAAAAATGGGTTTTAAGAAGGGTCTTAAAAGTAGCCAAAGAAGGGGCCTGTCTCACATGGAGAGGGAGATGGTTCCAGAGTTTGGGACCCGCAACAGAGAAGGCCCTGTCCCCTCGAAGCTTACGCTTTGATTTGGGTACCTCCAGAATCAGCTGATCAGCTGACCTGAGGGACCGGGTGGAGCAGCTCAGAGAGGTAAGGTGGAGCAAGACCACGTAAGGATTTAAAAACGAGTAAGATCATTTTAAAATGGACTCTAAAAGACACGTGGAGGGAGGCTAAAACAGGAGTAATGAGCTCTCTTTTTCTTGTGTTAGTTAAAAGTCGGGCAGCTGCATTTTGGACCAGCTGCAGACGTGAGAGGGAGGATTGACTAATTCCAAAATACAAAGAGTTACAGTAATCCAGCCGAGATGTGATAAAGGCATGGATTACTGTCTCAAACTCTTTGCCTAGAAAGAAGTTTTTTAACCTTGGCCAGCTGATGTAAATAAAATAAAAAGCTGGCTTTCACCACTGTACCAATCTGACGGTCCAATTTAAAATCACTGTCAATACGAAAGCCCAGGTTGGTGACCATGGGCTCAACGTGCAAAGCCAAGGGGCCAAAGTCAACAGGGGGGAGCTCACACACAGCAAAAAGTCAGTGTTCAAAAACAAGAAAAAACAAATACAAAAATGAGGGGTATTTTATTTGAGCTAAGCAAAATTATCTGCCAATAGAACAAGAAAATTCGGCTTGTCAAGACTTTTCAAAACAAGTCAAATTAGCTAACCTCAATGAACCCAAAAATACCTTAAAATAAGTATATTCTCACTAATAACAAGTGCACTTTTCTTGGTAGGAAAAAAAAAATTAGACCTTTTTTTCTCAATATGTTGAAAAATATTCTTAAATTAAGTAAATGTGCGCATTATCTTGACATAATGATATGCGCTCGACATTACATTTCTTGAAACCAGCAAACTTATACTAAAAACTAGTTTATTGTTCTTAATGGAAAGGCAACAAGGCAAGCGCTTGTTACTCTCGGGGTCTACTAGCCGCTCAGGCAAATCATATTGTCTAAAAATGCATTTTTCCATCCATAACATGACATCATCGCGCCAAGTGCGTGCTCTTTCAGTCAATTAGTGCATGAGGAATATATATATATATATATATATATATATATATATATATATATATATATATATACACATACAGGTAAAAGCCAGTAAATTAGAATATTTTGAAAAACTTGATTTATTTCAGTAATTGCATTCAAAAGGTGTAACTTGTACATTATATTTATTCATTGCACACAGACTGATGCATTCAAATGTTTATTTCATTTAATTTTGATGATTTGAAGTGGCAACAAATGAAAATCCAAAATTCCGTGTGTCACAAAATTAGAATATTACTTAAGGCTAATACAAAAAAGGGATTTTTAGAAATGTTGGCCAACTGAAAAGTATGAAAATGAAAAATATGAGCATGTGCAATACTCAATACTTGGTTGGAGCTCCTTTTGCCTCAATTACTGCGTTAATGCGGCGTGGCATGGAGTCGATGAGTTTCTGGCACTGCTCAGGTGTTATGAGAGCCCAGGTTGCTCTGATAGTGGCCTTCAACTCTTCTGCGTTTTTGGGTCTGGCATTCTGCATCTTCCTTTTCACAATACCCCACAGATTTTCTATGGGGCTAAGGTCAGGGGAGTTGGCGGGCCAATTTAGAACAGAAATGCCATGGTCCGTAAACCAGGCACGGGTAGATTTTGCGCTGTGTGCAGGCGCCAAGTCCTGTTGGAACTTGAAATCTCCATCTCCATAGAGCAGGTCAGCAGCAGGAAGCATGAAGTGCTCTAAAACTTGCTGGTAGACGGCTGCGTTGACCCTGGATCTCAGGAAACAGAGTGGACCGACACCAGTAGATGACATGGCACCCATGTCCTCAGTTCCCAATCGTTTACTGAGTGTTGTTAAAAGGAAAGGCCATGTAACACAGTGGTGAACATGCCCTTTCCCAACTACTTTGGCACGTGTTGCAGCCATGACATTTTAATTTAATTATTATTTGCAAAAAAAAAAACAACGTTTATGAGTTTGAACATCAAATATCTTGTCTTTGTAGTGCATTCAACTGAATATGGGTTGAAAATGATTTGCAAATCATTGTATTCCGTTTATATTTACATCTAACACAGTTTCCCAACTCATATGGAAACGGGGTTTGTATATTTTATTATTGAATGTATCAAATGTGATGACTATTTAATGGACCACAATGGAAACAAGCCTTTTGGCTTCTTGTGCCATCCATTTGCCTTTTTTTAAAACATTAAATGGATTCAATTCTTTAAGATGTCAATCAACTTCTCAATCAATCAATCAATCAATTCAACTTTATATAACAGGTAATGTTTTTATTTTCAAAATGTTCAATTTTAAAGCAGGTTTTCTGGAGGAGAGCTGAAAGAATCAAAAAATGGACATTTTAAATGTGTGCAACCCAGTGAACTGTGTGTGTGTGTGTGCGTGTGTGTGTGTGTGTGTTTGTGCATGTAAGAAAGCAGGATGATGCGGCTCACCTTCCCGCTCCACCTCCTCTCATCCCTCCATCCCGAGGCCACACTTTGGACCCTCAATCCCCTTCTTCTATCCCCAAATTCGGAATCTGCCCGGTGGCGTGCTGATCCCCTCCCTTACTGGAACTGAGGACGGTCACGCTGTAGGATTAGGGTCAGGACAGGTGTGTGTGTGTTTAAAAAAAGTAAAAAAAAAAAAAAAAAAGATGTCTGCTTCCTGCCTAAGTGCTGTACGAGTGGAAGGCGTCTGAGGTGCTGACAGTGATGGTAGATTGTGAGGGGAGCGTGGGTGGGGGGGTTGTGGCGCTGCAAAAGGGCCTCCGATGCCTGGCGGTCCGGCTCCCCCCTCGGCGGGGCCCCGATCGATACCGACTCAGAGCAATAAAGCTTCCCCCTGTCATCTCCGCGGAATACAAAGCAGAGCCAGGAAGGGTGTGCGTGTGTGTGTGTGTGTGTGTGGGGGGGGGGGGGGGGTCTGTTCCGCTAGCCACACCAATTTCCTACCCCCCCCTCTCCACACACACACCACCTTTCCCCCCCTCTCACCCATTTCCAACTAGCCCCCCGCCCTCCACCATGCCTTACGTCTCGACCCGCCATCCTCCTTCCTCCGGCCGCCGCTATTTTATAATTAATGTTGTTTGAATAAATATGCTCAATAATTCATCAAGGCGATTTAAGCAGCAGCGGTGGGTGAGGGAGGGGTTTGGGGGGAAAAGACCATATTGAGACGAAGACGGCGGGGTTGAGGGCGGGGGCGGGGGGGCTCAAAGACGGACTGAAGGGGTCGAAGAAAGGCTCCGGTAAATTGGGAGCCAATCAGCTACTCCATGGCAAGGAGGGGAGGGGCTTCTGCAGAACCTGCGATTCTCCGCCCCCTCCCTGCTCCTCGCCCAATGGCAGCGCGGCGCCACACTGCAAAAAGTCAGTGCTCAAAAACAATGAAAAAAAAATACAAAAATGAGGGGTATTTTATTTGAGCTAAGCAAAATTATCTGCCAATAGAACAAGAAAATGTGGCTTGTCAAGACTTTCCAAAACAAGCAAAATTAGCTAACTTCAATGAACCAGAAAATACCTTAAAATAAATATATTCTCACTAATAACAAGTGCGCTTTTCTTGGTAGAAAAAAAAGAGACCTTTTTGTTCAATATGTTGAAGAATATTCTTAAATGAAGTAAATACTAGTGCCATTATCTTGACATAATGATATGCGCTCGGCATTACATTTCTTGAAACCAGCAAACTTATACTAAAAACTAATTTATTGTTCTTAATGGAAAGGCAACAAGGCAAGCGCTTGTTACTCTCGGGGTCTCCTAGCTGCTCAGGCAAATCATATGGTCTAAAAATGCATTTTTCCATGGATAACATGACATCATCGCGCCAAGTGCGTGCTCTTTCAGTCAATTAGTGCGCATATATACAGCCCGACCCCCGGCCAAAACAATTGTAATTGTAATTTTGAAGAATTTATCTGAATGTGCATGAACTATTTCTGTTCAAAATTGTTAGAAATGTCACATGTTAAATGTTTAAATACCGTATTTTTCGGACTATAAGTCGCAGTTTTTGCGGCTTATACTCAGGAGCGACTTATGTGTGAAATTATTAACACATTACCGTAAAATATCAAATAATATTATTAAGCTCATTCACGTAAGACACTAGAGCAGTGGTTCTTAACCTTGTTGGAGGTACCGAACCCCACCAGTTTCATATGCGCATTCACCGAACCCTTCTTTAGTGAAAAATAAAATGTTTTTTTTTTTTCAAATTCAAGACAAAGTTATATGTTTTTGGTAACACTTTAATATGGGGAACATATTCTAAGTAACAAAGACTTAATTTAGAGTTTTTTGGATACTAAGGGAATATATTCTAAGTAACAAAGACTTAATTTAGAGTTTTTTGGACACTAGGGGTACATATTCTAAGTAACAAAGACTTAATTTAGAGTTTTTTGGACACTAGGGGAACATATTCTAAGTAACACATACTTAATTTAGAGTTTTTTGGACACTAGGGGAACATATTCTAAGTAACAAAGACTTAATTTAGAGTTTTTTGGACGCTAGGGGAACATATTCTAAGTAACACATACATAATTTAGAGTTATTTGGACACTAGGGGAACATTCTAAGTAACAAAGACTTAATTTAGAGTTTTTTGGACATGAGGGGAACATATTCTAAGTAACAAAGACTTAATTTAGAGTTTTTTGGACACTAGGGGAACATATTCTAAGTAACACATACTTAATTTAGAGTTTTTTGGACACTAGGGGAACATATTCTAAGTAACAAAGACTTAATTTAGAGTTTTTTGGACGCCAAGGGAACATATTCTAAGTAACACATACTTAATTTAGAGTTATTTGGACTCTAGGGGAACATATTCTAAGTAACAAAGACTTAATTTAGAGTTTTTTGGACGCAAGGGGAACATATTCTAAGTAACACATACTTAATTTAGAGTTTTTTGGACACTAGGGGAACATATTCTAAGTAACAAAGACTTAATTTAGAGCTATTTGGACACCAGGGGAACATATTCTAAGTAACAAAGACTTAATTTAGAGTTATTTGGACACTAGGGGAACATATTCTAAGTAACAAAGACTTAATTTAGAGTTTTTTGGACACTAGGGGAACATATTCTAAGTAACAAAGACTTAATTTAGAGTTTTTTGGACACTAGGGGAACATATTCTAAGTAACAAAGACTTAATTTAGAGTTTTTTGGACACTAGGGGAACATATTCTAAGTAACACATACTTAATTTAGAGTTATTTGGACACTAGGGGAACATATTCTAAGTAACAAAGACATAATTTAGAGTTTTTTGGACACTAGGGGAACATATTCTAAGTAACAAAGACTTAATTTAGAGTTTTTTGGACGCTAGGGGAACATTCTAAGTAACACATACTTAATGTAGAGTTATTTGGACACTAGGGGAACTTATTCTAAGTAACAAAGACATAATTTAGAGTTTTTTGGACACTAGGGGAACATATTCTAAGTAACAAAGACATAATTTAGAGTTTTTTGGACACTAGGGGAACATATTCTAAGTAACAAAGACTTAATTTAGAGTTTTTTGGACGCTAGGGGAACATTCTAAGTAACACATACTTAATTTAGAGTTATTTGGACACTAGGGGAACATATTCTAAGTAACAAAGACTTAATTTAGAGTTATTTGGACACTAGGGGAACATATTCTAAGTAACAAAGACTTAATTTAGAGTTTTTTGGACATGAGGGGAACATATTCTAAGTAACAAAGACTTAATTTAGAGTTATTTGGACACTAGGGTAACATTCTAAGTAACAAAGACTTAATTTAGAGTTTTTTGGACACTAGTGGAACATATTCTAAGTAACAAAGACTTAATTTAGAGTTTTTTGGACGCCAGGGGAACATATTCTAAGTAACACATACTTAATTTAGAGTTATTTGGACACTAGGGGAACATATTCTAAGTAACAAAGACTTAATTTAGAGTTTTTTGGACGCTAGGGGGAACATATTCTAAGTAACAAAGACTTAATTTAGAGTTATTTGGTTAGGGTTAGTGTTAGAGGGTTAGGGTTATAATAAGGCCATGCCGAATAAGGCATTAATATGTACTTAATAATGACTAGTTAAGAGCCAATATGTAACTTATTTGCATATTAATAAGATTTTTGCAGTGCAGGACAAGGTCGTGCGTCCTTGTTAGCCGTTTCCTCTCTTATTTCCGCTCTGGGAAAAAGTGGACTTTGACTTCCCAGCATGCTTCGCTGCTGCAATTTCTATTTCAGCTCGTTATATCCCTGCCACTTCCTGCCACAGTTGCCCACGCCCCTCTTCGCCGCCATCTTGTCCACCTGCTCATTAGCGCGTGCACACACCCAACAGGAAGTTGTGCCATCGCCGCGGCCGCTCCCCCTTCTCGCGTTTTATTTGTCTGCCTGCGCCGTCCTCGGGGAGGCCGCTAATAATGGCGGCGGGAAGGCGCTGCGATTATTGTCTTGTCGGGAGTCCAAGGAATTGATCGGCACAGAAATATGTGGTGCGAGAAAGAGCTTCTCTATCGGATATAATAAACACTCCGGGGACATTTTTTTTTTTCCTTGACGGCGAGCACAGCTGTCCTGAACACTGAACCTCGCCAAAACTGTCCCACTTTGTTGTTTAGAACATATGTGAGTCGCCAAAGAACCAGAACCATTATATCACATTAGCACACGTTTCTTCTTAATGATCACACGCTTGTATACACAATGATCTTTCTTGCTGTTGCCTAGCAACGACGAGTGTGTGTGTGTGTGTGTCCTGTGCCAGTCCAGTGGTCCAGCACTTTTCTGACCGTTGCAGCTGGCCGGCATGTAGCAAGAACGAGGAAGTCCGCCTCAGTGGTTCAGCGTCACCTCAAAAACTTATGACTACGTGAAACAAAGCAAAATTATGTCTTTACTTGTGGTTTATTTTGCTAAATATTTTTGGGAAGTATTTCAAATGTACACATGTGTGCGTATAGTACAAGACCATTTTGCAGTGAGGTCTAGCGTATCAAGGTATTGCTAACTTCCTGTTAGCCTGGTTAACTTTTCTGGTAGCATCTTGTTGCGTCGGACCAGTTCTTCCTCCAAGGGAATTTAAGTTACTGGTCAATCCCAAGTTCTTTTGGATGACATATATTCCTATTCTGTCCTGGTGATCCTTCTTACTCAGCATATATGTCATCCAAAAGAACTTGGTATATGTCATCCAAAAGAACTTGGGATTGACCAGTAACTTAAATTCCCTTGGAGGAAGAACTGGTCCGACGCAACAATCTCTATAGAAATGATCAAATTTAGCATTTTTATAAATGATGGTAACTTAGAAATGTTTGTCAACATTGTAAGTTCAAGTTAAAGTACCAATGATTGTCACACACACACTAGGTGTGGCGAAATTGTTCTCTGCATTTGACCCATCACCCTTGATCACCCCCTGGGAGGTGAGGGGAGCAGTGAGCAGCAGCGGTGGCTGTGCCCGGTAATCATTTTTGGTGATTTAACCCCCAATTCCAACCCTTGATGCTGAGTGCCAAGCAGGGAGGTAATGGCTCCCATTTTTATAGTCTTTGGTATGACTCGGCTGGGGTTTGAACTCACAACCTACCGATCTCAGGGCGGACACTCTAGCCACTAGGCCACTGAGTAGGTTATTGTGCTGCAAGCAAAAAAAAAAAATCGACAGTTGATTTCATTTTCTAATTGGCTTAATAATTTAAAATGAGCAATTAAATCTTAGAAACCGTTTAAAAATACAAAAGCCCTTAAATTGTTTTAATTGCAGAAATTTAAAGGGATTTAGAGCAGCTTTTTTTTCTGTTTGAATTTTGTATCTTATCCTATTTTTTTTTAATTTATTGTTATTATTTTTGTATTCTATTTGTATTTGTTCACCGTATTTTTCGGAGTATAAGTCGCTCCGGAGTATAAGTCGCACCGGCCGAAAATGCACAATAAAAAAGGGAAAAAAACATATACACTGGAGTACAAGTCGCATTTTTGGGGGAAATGTATTTGATAAAAGGCAACACCAAGAATAGACATTTGAAAGGCAATTTAAAATAAATAAAGAATAGTGAACAACAGGCTGAATAAGTGTACGTTATATGAGGCATAAATAAGCAACTGAGAACGTGCCTGGTATATTAACGTAACATATTATGGTAAGAGTCGTTCAAATAACTATAACATATAGAACATGCTATACGTTTACCAAACAATCTTTCACTCCTAATCGCTAAATCCCATGAAATCTTATACGTCTAGTCTCTTACGTGAATGAGATAAATAATATTATTTGATATTTTACGGTAATGTGTTAATAATTTCACACATAAGTCGCTCCTGAGTATAAGTCGCAGTATAAGTATAAGTCATAGCAAACTATGAAAAAAACTGCGACTTATAATCGGAAAAATACGGTAGTTTTCTTTCCTTACTTTTTTTTGTAAAAGACAGTATTTGCTCAACCTGATAATTTGTTGAAAGTGCCTTAAAAAGTACATTATAAATATATGTTTGTATTGTTAAAAAAAACAAAAAAAAACTTTTCTGGTAGCATGGCTAACTTCCTGTAAGCCTGGCTAACCACCAGTTAGCCCGTTTAACTTCCTGTTGGCGTGGTGTTGTTTATTTTATTTTATTGAACAACAAACATACAATTTATAATGCACACAAAAGTCAAGGCACTTTCAACATCAGCGAAATATGTCAAGGAAAGAAAACAAAAGCAAATACAGAGAGTATTAAAATAATAATAAATAATAATCAAACAATAGAAAAAAAGAAAAAAAAAGGGGGCTACCTAAATCACTTTAAATGTTTTTAACAAAGATATCAATTTGAGGGCTTTTGTACTCTTAATCATCCTCCAAGATTTGATTGATAATTGTAAACCATTAAGCCAATTTCCTGTTGGCCTCGTTAACTTTTCTTGTAGCCTGGCAAACTTCCTTTTAGCCTGGTTAGCTTCCTTTTAGTCAAGTCAAGTCAACTTTATTTATATAGCACGTTTACGACAACTTTTGAATTGAACCAAAGTGCTTTACAGGTTAAAAAAGCATAGAGCAAAAAACAAAAACAAAACAAAAAATAACAAAAACAGCCTTGTTAACTCCCTGTTAGCCTGGGTAACTTCCTGTTAGCCTGGTTAGCTTCCTCTTAGTCAAGTCAAGTCAAGTCAACTTTATTTATATAGCACGTTTACGACAACTTTTAAATCGAACCAAAGTGCTTTACAGGTTAAAAAAGCATAGAGCAAAAAACAAAAACAAAACAGAAAAAAAATAAAATAAAAAATACAGCCTTGTTAACTCTCTGTTAGCCTGGGTAACTTCCTGTTAGCCTGGTTAGCTTCCTCTTAGTCAAGTCAACTTTATTTATATAGCACGTTTACGACAACTTTTAAATTGAACCATAGTGCTTTACAGGTTAAAAAAGCATAGAGCAAAAAACAAAAACAAAACAAAAAAAAACAAAAAAACAAAAACAGCCTTGTTAACTCCCTGTTAGCCTGGGTAACTTCCTGTTAGCCTGGTTAGCTTCCTCTTAGTCAAGTCAAGTCAACTTTATTTACATAGCACGTTTACGACAACTTTTAAATTGAACCAAAGTGCTTTACAGGTTAAAAAAGCATAGAGCAAAAAACAAAAAATAAAAAAAACAGCCTTGTTAACTCCCTGTTAGCCTGGGTAACTTCCTGTTAGCCTGGTTAGCTTCCTCTTAGTCAAGTCAACTTTATTTATATAGCACGTTTACGACAACTTTTAAATTGAACCATAGTGCTTTACAGGTTAAAAAAGCATAGAGCAAAAAACAAAAACAAAACAAAAAATAAAAAAACCCAGCCTTGTTAACTCCCTGTTAGCCTGGGTAACGTCCTGTTAGCCTGGTTAGCTTCCTCTTAGTCAAGTCAACTTTATTTATATAGCACGTTTACGACAACTTTTAAATTGAACCAAAGTGCTTTACAGGTTAAAAAAGCATAGAGCAAAAAACAAAAACAAAACAAAAAATAAAAAAAAACAGCCTTGTTAACTCCCTGTTAGCCTGGGTAACTTCCTGTTAGCCTGGTTAGCTTCCTCTTAGTCAAGTCAAGTCAACTTTATTTACATAGCACGTTTACGACAACTTTTAAATTGAACCAAAGTGCTTTACAGGTTAATAAAGCATAGAACAAAAAACAAAAACAAACAAAAAAAACAAAAATTAAAAATTTTTTTAAAAATAGCCTTGTTAACTCCCTGTTAGCCTGGGTAACTTCCTGTTAGCCTGGCTAATTTCCTGTTAGAACTTCCTGTTTATTCTACCAACTCACGTCTTCTCTCAGATGCCGGTGTTGTGGGGATTTGTGAGTTTTTGGCATTTTCCCGCTGAATTGGTTTGAAGGTGCCGACCAACAAACTGTGGGCTACAAATGGCTTTGCTTTGTTTTTAGAATAATGCAGCCTGCCCGTCATCCAGAGAGGGACGAGCGGTAGAAAATTGATAATAACAATAATAATAATAATAATAATAATGAACAATGTTAAAATACATTAGCATTTTCATCTTGGATTAGTTAGTAATGATGTATTATTTTTAACAATATATCTGACAGTTGTCTTTGTTTTGGTGCTAAACAGATGCTGAAGTTACCAGTTTTGTGTGTGTGTGTGCGTGTGTGTGTGTGTGTGTGCGTGTCTGTGTGTGTGTGTGTGTGTGTGTTACTGAATGTGACAGGGGACAGGTGGAAAAGGCAGGCGGCCAGCAGCTTGTGTGTGTGTGTGTGTGTGTGTGTGTGTGTGTGTGTGTGTGTGTGTGTGTGTGTGTGTGTGTGTGTGTGTGTGTGTGTGTGTGTGTGTGTGTGGTTAAATATATATGTGTGTGTGTGTAAGGGGGACAAGGCTGCTACCATGTGCCTGACCTCTGACCTCCACACGCCAAACAGTGCTCCACTCCCCCCCTCACTCATTCACACACATGAACCCACGCGCCGTCTGTCACGGGCCCCTGACAGGCGTAACTGAGGCGGGGTGGGTGGGCATCAAAAAGGGGAGGGGTGTTGTTAAGAGGCCAGTTTGGGACCCCTCCAGCCATCCCATTACACACACACACACACACACACAGTGCCAGTGTATTATGTGACCAAAAATGTCCATTCAAACATATTTATTTACAATATGTTTATTGTGACAGCCACTAGATGACTATTGTTTAGAAAAGTGAACCTTATTATCTTTGTAAAGGCGGAAGGTTTGCGCAGGTGTACCACGTTCCGCTGGAGGGTGCTGCCACCGTTTGGCAGCTGTGTGCAACTGCAGCCCCCACACTGCAAAAAAGTCAATTTTCAAAAACAAGAAAAAAACAAAAAATGAGGGGTATTTTATTTGAACTAAGCAAAATTATCTGCCAATAGAACAAGAAAATTTGGCTTGTCAAGACTTTCCAAAACAAGTGAAATTAGCTAACCTCAATGGAACCCAAAAATACCTTAAAATAAGTATATTCTCACTAATAAGTGCACTTTTCTTGGTAGAAAAAAAGAGACATTTTTGCTCAATATGTTGAAAAATATTCTTAAATGAAGTAAATGCTAGTGCCATTATCTTGACATAATGATATGCGCTCGGCATTACATTTCTTGAAACCAGCAAACTTATACTAAAACTAATTCAACAAGGCATATATACAGCCTGGCCCCCAGCCAAATTTTTTTTAATTGTAATTTTGAAGAATTTATCTGAATGTGCATGAACTATTTATGTTCAAAATAGTTAGAAATGTCACATGTTAAATGTTTAAATATTAACTGTCAGTTTACTGTACTGTGCCAACTGTACTACTATATGAGTACGTATTTTCTATTGTTTCATTGGGAATAAAACAGCAAAGTCCATTTGGCTGTCTTCTGTTTTTAATTATGAGACACATTTGTGTCAAAATCATGATTTTTTTTTTCATGCTTGAAATAAGAAATTGTTACTTTGAAAAAGCAGTTTTATACTTGTGAGTGTTGATGACACAGCTTTGCAACACTTGATATTCTAGTTTCAAGCATGTTTTACTCAATATAGGTCATCAAATCTCAGCTACAAGCTGTAATATCTTACTGAGATCATTTAGGACCAAAACACTTAAAACAAGTAAAACACTCTAACATAAAATCTGCTTAGTGAGAAGAATTATCTTATCAGACAGAAAATAAGCAAATATCACCCTTATTTGAGATATTTCATCTTACTTAGATTTCAGTTTTTGCAGTGTTGTTCAATAAAATAATATAAACATTTAACAAAAAAAACGGGCTAACTGGTGGTTAGCCATGCTACCAGAATTTTTTTTAATTTATCTATTTTTTTAACAATACAAACATACTAACACTAACTAACTAAACAAACTAAATTGGCCCTAGTGTGTGAATGTGCGTGGGAATGTTGTCTGTTTATCTGTGTTGGCCCTGCGATGAGGTAGCGACTTGTCCAGGGTGTACCCCGCCTTCCGCCCGATTGTAGCTGAGATAGGCTCCAGCGCCCCCCGCGACCCCAAAGGGAATAAGCGGTAGAAAATGGATGGATGGAATCTTACTTAGATTTCAGTTTTTGCAGTGCATGGAGTCACCCTGGTGAGGAGTACCGTATTTTTCGGACTATAAGTCGCAGTTTTTTTCATAGTTTGACCGGGGGTGCGACTTATACTCAGGAGCGACTTATGTGTGAAATTATTTACACATTACCGTAAAATATCAAATAATATAATTTAGCTCATTCACGTAAGAGACTAGACGTATAAGATTTCATGGGATTTAGCAATTAGGAGTGACAGATTGTTTGGTAAACGTATAGCATGTTCTATATGTTATAGTTATTTGAATGACTCTTACCATAATATGTTACGTTAACATACCAGGCACGTTCTCAGTTGCTTATTTACGCCTCATATTGTCATGACTTGGACTATGGAGTTTTTGTTTTCCCAAGATGCAAGTGAATTTGGATCGGACATGGCTTGAAGGTGGGTACATGATTTATTTATTACTATCAAAAAAGAACAAACGAAAAGCGCGCACAATGACGGAGGTAAAAAAAAAAACTTGGCGAATGAAAACAAAACTTGCACAAAGGCAGAAACTGAACACGAAATAAAAAAAACACTTACTGTGGCATGGGACCGTGAACAGGGCTTGAAACGAGAGGATAGCAGGGTTAGAAAAGATATGACACCAGGACGAACAACAGAAAATGAAAAGCTTAAATAACACAGACATGATTAACAACAGGTGCGTGACATGACAGGTGAAAACTAATGGGTTGCTATGGTGACAAACAAGAGTGCATAATGAGTCCAAACGTGGAACAGGTGAAACTAATGGGTAACCACGGAGACAAGACAAGGGAGTGAAAAGCCAGAAACTAAAAAGTCCAATAACAAAACAAAACAAAACATGACTAAAACAAAACATGATTACACAGACATGACACATAACGTACACTTATTCAGCCTGTTGTTCACTATTCTTTATTTATTTTAAATTGCCTTTCAAATGTCTATTCTTGGTGTTGGCTTTTATCAAATAAAATTCCCCAAAAAATGCGACTTATACTCCAGTGTTTTTTCCCTTCTTTATTATGCATTTTTGGCCGGTGCGACTTATACTCCTTCATCACTGCTTCAATCCCGGAGATCGCTGTCCCCCCTCCTTAAAAGTTATTTCCTGTTCTGTGCATGTGGCCTCGATGCAGTCTAGCGTCGTATCTTAAAATGTTCTCCTTCTCCCCGTGCAGATATCAGGATGTCCAAAGCAGAGGAGGAGAAGGCAGTGACGGACTATCCCGCCGACGGCTCAGGTGCTTAAAGATGGCCTCCTGCCTGTTTGTTTATCGCTTTATAAATAATGTATCCATGTATCAGTAGTAAACGTGCCACCTGCAGTCCTCGTCTCCTTCCATTGTGTCATTGAACTTCTTCATTTTGTTTCAGACTCAGACAGAAACAGTCCAGACGAGCAGGTTGGTGTTTGCTTCCTCCTTCACGTGCCTGTCAGAATAAAAGCACACTTTATTTTTTCAATACAGTAGATTCCTGCTGTTTGGGGAGGTTACACTGCAAAAAGTCAGTGTTCAAAAACAAGAAAAACATTTTTTTTAAATGATGGGTATTTTATTTGAACTAAGCAAAATTATCTGCCAATAGAACAAGAAAATTTGGCTTGTCAAGACTCTCCAAAACAAGTAAAATTAGCTAACCTTAATGAACCCAAAAATACCTTAAAATAAGTATATTCTCACTAATAACAACTGTACTACTATGTCATATCGTGGATTTTTACGCAGCTCACTGCGAGGATTGTTTTCCCGGGATGCAAACGGACTTGAGCGTCCAAGGCTTGCAGGTAAAAACAGGATTTATTTATTCAAACTCAAAGTACAAACCCCGTTTCCATATGAGTTGGGAAATTGTGTTAGATGTAAATATAAACGGAATACAATGATTTGCAAGTCCCTTTCAACCCATATTCAATTGAATGCACTACAAAGACAAGATATTTGATGTTCAAACTCATAAACGTTATTTCTTTTTTGCAAATAATAATTACCTTAGAATTTCATGGCTGCAACACGTGCCAAAGTAGTTGGGAAAGGGCATGTTCACCACTGTGTTACATGGCCTTTCCTTTTAACAACACTCAGTAAATGATTGGGAACTGAGGAGACACATTTTTTAAGCTTCTCAGGTGGAATTCTTTCCCATTCTTGCTTGATGTACAGCTTAAGTTGTTCAACAGTCCGGGGGTCTTGTGGTATTTTAGGCTTCATAATGCGCCACACATTTTCAATGGGAGACAGGTCTGGACTACAGGTAGGCCAGTATAGTACCCGCACTCTTATATTATGAAGCCACGTTGATGTAACACCTGGCTTGGCATTGTCTTGCTGAAATAAGCAGGGGCGTCCATGGTAACGTTGTTTGGATGGCAACATATGTTGCTCCAAAACCTGTATGTACCTTTCAGCATTAATAGTGCCTTCACAGATGTGTAAGTTACCCATGTCTTGGGCACTAATACACCCCCATACTATCACAGATGCTGGCTTTTCAACTTTGCGCCTATAACAATCCGGATGGTACTTTTCCTCTTTGGTCCGGAGGACACGACATCCACAGTTTCCAAAAACAATTTGAAATGTGGACTCGTCAGACCACAGAACACTTTTCCACTTTGTATCAGTCCATCTTAGATGAGCTCAGGCCCAGCGAAGCCGACGGCGTTTCTGGGTGTTGTTGATAAACGGTTTTCGCCTTGCATAGGAGAGTTTTAACTTGCACTTACAGATGTAGCGATCAACTGTAGTTACTGACAGTGGGTTTCTGAAGTGTTCCTGAGCCCATGTGGTGATATCCTTTACACACTGATGTCGCTTGTTGATGCAGTACAGCCTGAGGGATCGAAGGTCACGGGCTTAGCTGCTTACGTGCAGTGATTTCTCCAGATTCTCTGAACCCTTTGATGATATTACGGACCGTGGATGGTGAAATCCCTAAATTCCTTGCAATAGCTGGTTGAGAAAGGTTTTTCTTAAACTGTTCAACAATTTGCTCACGCATTTGTTGACAAAGTGGTGACCCTCGCCCCATCCTTGTTTGTGAATGACTGAGCATTTCATGGAATCTACTTTTATACCCAATCATGGCACCCACCTGTTCCCAATTAGCCTGTTCACCTGTGAGATGTTCCAAATAAGTGTTTGATGAGCATTTCTCAACTTTATCAGTATTTATTGCCACCTTTCCCAACTTCTTTGTCACGTGTTGCTGGCATCAAATTCTAAAGGTAATGATTATTTGCAACAACAAAAAAAAGTTTATCAGTTTGAACATCAAATATGTTGTCTTTGTAGCATATTCAACTGAATATGGGTTGAAAATGATTTGCAAATCATTGTATTCCGTTTATATTTACATCTAACACAATTTCCCAACTCATATGGAAACGGGGTTTGTACTACACAGGGATACAAACAAAAACAGAAAACAACCAGAAGGCGAGCGTGCCTAACGCATGCGAAAGCTAAGGCAAAAAACTTAGGACATGAAACATGAAACTGAAAAAAACTCACTAAACTGTGGCTTGAAAAAACAAAACTTACGTGGAATGGCATGAAGCATAAAAAGAGCAATCGCAAAAATACGAGCATGAAACTCTGGCATGAAAACCAGCATGAACAGAGCAGAAATGAACATCAATGTCGCCAGGCCGAGTAACTGGCAACGACAGTCTTAAATAGTCTCTTTGATTAGTGTGTCAAAAATGAGTCCGGTGAAACCAATGAGTCGCCATGGTGACCAAACAAGGGAGCTATGGAGTACAAAACTAGCAGAAAATAACAAAACAAAACATGATCATCTTACTTAGATTTCAGTTTTTGCAGTGTACTTTCAACCTGCAAGTAATGGACGCACCCTTAAAAACGCCCCAATAATTCTTATTTTTGATTTTCTAAACCAAGAGTGTCTAAATCGTTTTATTTTGGGCCCACGTTGCCATTAAGGCCGCCCTCACAGGGCCCCTGTTAACAATAAATAATAAATTTGCCTCATGATATCGCATAATTGTCTCTGCATTTAAATATTATGTATATTTTCTTTGTTAAAAAAAAAAATCAATCTGTAGATTTTAGAGTGAAAGACCAGCAGCTCCGTTGCCGGAATTTTCCCGTAAAATTTACGATGTGTTTTGCAGCATTTTACTGTAAATGAAAAATGGCGCCACAGTTTTTCACAGTAAAATTCTGACGACTCAGCTGCCAGTGTTTTAACTGAAAACCTACAGTTAGAGATGTCCGATAATATCGGCCGATAAATGCTTTAAAATGTAATATCGGAAATTATCGGTATAGGTTTTTTTTATTATCGGTATCGTTTTTTTTTGTTTTTTATTTTTATTTTTTAGTAAATCAACATAAAAAACACAAGATACACTTACAATTAGTGCACCAACCCAAAAAACTTTCCTCCCCCATTTACACTCATTCACACAAAAGGGTTGTTTCTTTCTGTTATTAATATTCTGGTTCCTACATTATATATCAATATATATATACACAGTCTGCAAGGGATACAGTCCGTAAGCACACATGATTGTGCGTGCTGCTGGTCCACTAATAGTACTAACCTTTAACAGTTAATTTTACTCATTTTCATTCATTACTAGTTTCTATGTAACTGTTTTTATATTGTTTTACTTTGTTTTTTATTCAAGAAAATGTTTTTAATTTATTTATCTTATTTAATTATTTTTTGTAAAAAAGTACCTTATCTTCACCATACCTGGTTGTCCAAATTAGGCATAATAATGTGTTAATTCCATGACTGTATATATCGGTATCGGTTGATATCGGTTTCGGCAAAAAAGCCATTATCAGACATCCCTACCTACAGTGTATTACTGTGAATGTAAAAAAAGTACCACTGTTTTTTTTTAACGTTAAAATTCTGGGGTCTGAGTAATTTTTACAGTGTACAATTTATCGCATACATTGCTTTGAAATCATAAGTCAGGCAGATGTTTAAGTATTTATTTTTATTTTGACAAAAAATAATGTTTGGAATGTATAATAATATAAATACATCTCTGCCGTGGCTATAATAGTATAATTGGTCTATAAAATTGTTATAAGCAACATTGTATCCTTACTAACATTAACATTAAAAACAGAGAAACATAGATCAACTTACAACAATATAAAACTTTATTAATAGAGATGTCCGATAATGGCTTTTTTGCCGATATCCGATATTCCGATACTGTCCAACTCTTAATTACCGATTCCGATATCAACCGATACCGATACAGTCGTGGAATGAACACATTATTATGCCTAATTTTGTTGTGATGCCCTGCTGGATGCATTAAACAATGTAACAAGGTTTTCCAAAATAAATCAACTCAAGTTATGGAAAAAAGTGCCAACATGGCACTGCCATATTTATTATTGAAGTCACAAAGTGCTTTTTTTTTTTAACATGCCTCAAAACAGCAGCTTGGAATTTGGGACATGCTCTCCCTGAGAGAGCATAAGGAGGTTGAGGTGGGTGGGGGCAAGGTCAGCGGGGGGTGTATATTGTAGCGTCCCGGAAGAGTTAGTGCTGCAAGGGATTCTGGGTATTTGTTCTGTTGTGTTTATGTTGTTACGGTGCGGATGTTCTCCCGAAATGCGTTTGTCATTCTTGTTTGGTGTGGGTTCACAGTGTGGCGCATATTTGTAACAGTGTTAAAGTTGTTTATACGGCCACCCTCAGTGTGACCTGTATGGCTGTTGATCAAGCATGCCTTGCATTCACTTATGTGTGTGTGAAAGCCGCATATATTATGTGATTGGGCCGGCACGCTGTTTGTATGGAGGAAAAGCGGATGCTAAAGGCAGTGCCTTTGAGGCACGCCCCCAATGTTGTTGTCCGGGTGGAAATCGGGAGGGGCACTGAAATTCGGGAGTCTCCCGGGAAAATCGGGAGGGTTGGCAAGTATGCCATAAACAAACTTCTGATAAGTCTGTGAGTTTATTATGAACAGTTTACATTATTTGTTAGATGTCATTCCTCCTATACGCACTATTTATAGCTGCTAACATCACGGTGACAGAGTGAGACCTCTTTTTTGCCGTGGCTACATACCATCTTTGTGCCGCGTGGCAGAATTGTTGTGAAGCACAAGAAGATAATGATAGATAATAATTAGACTAAGGCGATTAAAAAATCTTAACAAATTGAATATCCATCCATCCATTTTCTACCGCTTGGCCCGTTCGGGGTTACGGGGGGCGCTGGAGCCTATCTCTGCTGCATTCGGGCGGAAGGCGGGGTGCACCCTGGACAAGTCGCCACCTCATCACAGGGCCAACACAGATAGACAGACAACATTCACACACTAGGGCCAATTTAGTGTTGCCAATCAACCTATCCCCAGGTGCATGTCTTTGGAGGTGGAAGGAAGCCGGAGTACCCGGAGGGAACCCACGCAGTCACGGGGAGAACATGCAAACTCCACACGGAAAGATCCTGAACCCGGGATTGAACTCAGGACCTTCGTATTGTGAGGCAGACGCACTAACCCCTGTTCCACCGTGCTGCCTAAATTGAATATGACCATAATTAAATAATCGCAATGAACACGATAATTTAAAACCCCTAATTAAAATGTAGTTTGTGCACACTTGGAATTAAGAAAGACTCAAACAAAGATGGATTTGACAAAGTACCTGCAGATTATTCCTGGTTTTTCAATGATTTTAAGTTAAAGTTAAAGTACCAATGATTGACACACACACACCAGGTGTGGCGAAATTATTCTCTGCATTTGACCATCACTCTTGATCACCCCCTGGGAGGTGAGGGGAACAGTGAGCAGCAGCGGTGACGCGCTCGGGAATCCTTTTGGTGATTTAACCCCCAATTCCAACCCTTGATGCTGAGTGCCAAGCAGGGAAATAATGGGTCCCATTTTTGTAGTCTTTGGTATGACTCGGCCGGGGTTTGAACTCACAACCCACCGATCTCAGGGCGGACACTCTAACCACTAGGCCATTGTGTTTGAAGTTGCTCAATGTCAGGACCTAATTTAAGAAGTTCTCAACGTTGTTTTAATGTCTTGTGCCTGCTGGGTAACTATGTAGGTATGGGTACCAAATCCGCTAATTCTTGCCACTAACAGAATCCTGCACCGATCCATATAAAATCCTAAATTCGGTACCTGTGTTGCACGTCACCTCATGCCCGGTTGCCGACTCAGCTGGTACTTGGCGATCACTCCAGCAGCACTGAGAGCGTACTCAGCCAAACTACCTTGAGGTAATGTTGCAATTTTCAATGACAACAAAGAAATTAACTAAAAAAATCGCTCCAATGTAAGTAAAGCTCCACTTTTTTTTTTTTAAATGCGCAAGCTTGAGGCTTTTGCTATTGACATGCTACTGATTAGCATTAACGATTTTACGTGCCGATTTCAACGCCTCCAAATGTGTTAATGGAAACTACAACTAACATGCACGTTAAATACCGTATTTTCGGAGTATAAGTCGCACCGGAGTATAAGTCGCACCTGCCGAAAATGCATAATAAAGAAGGAAAAAAACATATATTAGTCGCACTGGAGCCCGGCCAAAACTCTGAAAAAAACTGCGACTTATAGTCCGAAAAATTTGGTAAGTACAATACTTACAGTATTAAAACCTTTTAGGGCACAACAAACAGAAAGGACTGACCAACACACCATGAACTATGCACTACTGCCATCTGACGTCTTGGACGAGCAACTGCAATCGCAACTTAGTGGCATACTTGCAAATGAGACTTAGAAATGTGATAATGAAACAAAATATAACAACTGGACAGCAATTTTCATACTCAGCTCATTTCTAAAAGTTGCATGTCATTATCAAAAACAGTATTTATTAACACACACAAAAGTACAAAAAATTGGTGCTGTTGGTACCGGGAATCGGAACTGTATCGGTGTTGTTCGTTTTCAAGCTTCTTTGCCTACAGGCATCTTCGTAAGCTGTCCTAGCGATGCTGGTTTTTAAGGTGGCGGATAAGGTTGAATGTGTTAAAGCACAATGTTTTTTGGGTTTTTTTTTTGCTTTTTCGCTGAATGTTTGCGGAAAATTTG
This sequence comes from Nerophis lumbriciformis, assembly GCF_033978685.3. Lineage (NCBI taxonomy): Eukaryota > Metazoa > Chordata > Actinopteri > Syngnathiformes > Syngnathidae > Nerophis > Nerophis lumbriciformis. The sequence goes on along the minus strand of NC_084584.2, from coordinate 15,878,258 downwards.
GTGCAAATAACACGCGAAAACTCTTCCTCTGAAGCAGTGAAGGTGTTCTACACCAGGGGTGTCAAACTCAAATACAGAGTGGGCCAAAATTTAAAACTGAACAAAGCCGCGGTCCAAGGTTGAACAAATTAACCTTTTAATAGGGACCCAAACAAGTTTTGCAGTGAATATTGAACAAGCAAGGCTTATATAACTTTATAGTGACATGCAAAATCCAGTTTCAAATAATAATAATAATAATAATTTAAAAATATCAATGGCATATCAAATACAATTTAAATAAAAATGGAATGCCTCTTTTCAATTTGCAGCCTTCTGAGGTAAATATCAACATTAACTTTGTCCACAGGCTAATACATTTTAAAATAAAATAACAATGAATAAACCAACCATTCAGGATTTTAAACTGCTCAGTTTGCAACACACTGATCTAATCTGATGTGCCCAAGCCAGATACCTGCCATCTTTTCTTGGATGCTAGTTCATTAATGTCGGGGCTCAGGCTTTGAGCTGAGGCAACCTTCATTATCGAACGAAGGTGTTCATCAGTCATTTTATCTCGTATTCCACCCGGACCACAGTCTTGGGGGCGTGCCTTAAATGCACTGCGTTTAACGTCCTCTACGAGCTGTCGTCACGTCCGCTTTTCATCCATTCTAACAACGTGCCGGCCCAGTCACAAGATATGTGCGGCTTCTGTACACACACACACGTGAATGCAATGCATACTTGATCAACTGCGATACACTGAGGGTGGCCGTATAAACAACTTTAACACTGTTACAAATATACGCCAGACTGTGAATCCACACCAAACAAGAATGACAAACACATTTCGGGAGAACATCCGCACCGTAACACAACATAAAGACAACAGAACAAATACCCAGAACCCTTTGCAGCACTAACTCTTCCGGGATGCTACAAAATACACCACCCCCCCACACCTTGTAGCGTCCCAGCACTCGTTGGACTGGTTGAAAAGCGGACGTGACGATTTTCAGGAGGGGCGCTGAAATTTGGGAGTCCCCCGTGTGGGTTGGCAAGTATGAGAATTAGCGGTGAATGCGGTGTTACCACGGCACCGCCGCTGTATATAATCGGCGGGCCAGCTCTACTGTTAATTTGATATCGCCTCAAAGTCCAAGTGAAATTACATGGCGGGCCAATTTTGGCCCACGGGCCAGAGTTTGACACCCATGCTTTAGGGGCTCCGTAGTAAGTATGCGTGGGATATTTTGATATTTAAAAAAAAATGCTAGACATCACACACTGGAACCTCAAATTACGGACATGGTTCGCAAATCAAAAAGTTTGTACATTGAAGCAGAGTTCCACATTAGAAACAATGTAAACTTGAATACGCTATTCAAGTTTGGGGTATATTAGTTGCACCCAGTTAATGTTAGGGTATAATTATTTTTCCATATATTACGTCCCGGAAGAGTTAGTGCTGCAAAGGTTAAATTTGTTTGTCATTCTTGTTTGGTGTGAGTTCACAGTGTGGCGTATATTTCTAACAGTGTTAAAGTTGTTTATACCGCCACCCTCAGTGTGACCTGTATTGCTGTTGATCAAGTTAGTGCTGCAAAGGTTAAATTTGTTTGTCATTCTTGTTTGGTGTGAGTTCACAGTGTGGCGTATATTTCTAACAGTGTTAAAGTTGTTTATACCGCCACCCTCAGTGTGACCTGTATCGCTGTTGATCAAGTTAGTGCTGCAAAGGTTAAATTTGTTTGTCATTCTTGTTTGGTGTGAGTTCACAGTGTGGCGTATATTTCTAACAGTGTTAAAGTTGTTTATACCGCCACCCTCAGTGTGACCTGTATCGCTGTTCATCAAGTATGCTGCATTCACTTGTGTGTGCGTGCAGAAGCCGCACATATTATGTGACTGGGCCAGCACTCGTTGGATTGGATGAAAAGCGGAAGTGACGATTTTCGAGAGGGGCACTGAAATTTGGGAGTCTCCCGGGAGGGTTGGCAAGTATGAGAAATTAGCTGTGAATGCGGTGTTATAGCTCTAGTGTTAATTTGATATTGCCTCAAGGGCCGGTGAAGTTACACGGCGGGCCAATTTTGGCCCGCGGGCCAGAGTTTGACACCCATGTTCTACACAATCAACGCCATGCATACCTGCCAACTACTCCGGTTTTCCCGTAATTAGTACGGTTTTCATCAACCTATTCCGGGTTACGGTTGCAGTGATAAAAAATACGGTTTTTCATTAATTAAAAAAAATAAAAAAAATTTAAGTTTTATTCACGAAATCGCGTAACAACAATGACAATCGACACTGCTTCCCGTAACTTCCTATCGAGCCATTCCGAATGCCATGCGCGAGGCTATTTATAGCACCGCTGCCAAGCACGAGGCACCTGTTGCCATTGTTTCCAAACGAGCGAACGATCATGGAATCAGCCGGAGAAAAATCGCAAACGAGTCTTAAACCGAAAAGAAAACTGCAGTCATTCCGTGAAGAATATTCAAAAGCCTATCCGGGAATAATTATCCGTTCCAAAAAGGGTGAAAACTACGCGAATTGCACCTTGTGCAGACAAGATTTTTCGATCGGACACGGAGGAATTAGCGATGTAAAAGACCACGTTGGGACAAAAAAACACAAGTCTAATGCCGTTGCTAGCGATACAAGTGGAAAACTTTCAACGTTTTTCGGATTTTAGCCACAAAAAGGTAATGACACCAATGTTATCTATTGGAATTGTTTAGTACTGTTATACTGTTAAAAGTGTTTATACTATTTATGCTTTCAAGTCCAAGTTGAAGAAATCTTGTTAAATGTTGTCAGTATAACTACCAAAATACAGAAGTATGTCCTTAATATTTTTGCAGTGCTATTTCTGTTGAAAAGTTAAAATGATTACATTAGAGATGTGATGTGCCACTTTTCAAGTGTCTGATGGCTTAAATTAATCTTCATTAATTTTTCATATTTTGAATTCTTTTGAAAGGCTTACAAAAAAACTACATTTGAATTGTAATTCCATGCTATTGACAGGACTATTAATTTTAATGAAGTTAGCTTACCATGTTTACAGTATGATAATTGTGATAGAAATGTGAATTTTAGGCACAGAATATTTTATACAATTGAACAAGGCAGTAGATTATACAAGCTTGGACAGAAAGTTGATATTGACACCAATTTTTTTTTAAATGGAATTGTTTAGTACTGTTTTACCATTTGTTTACTGTAAAAAGTGTTTATACTGTTTATACTTTCAATTAACAAATTGAAGTCTTGTGAAAGGTTGACAGGATAACTGGCATTAACTGTCAAAATAATTTCAAACTATTGAAGTTAGCTTACAGAATAAACATGTCAATCAACCCATATGATTTTTGCTGTAATATTTTTGTTTTGAAAAGTCACTGTGACTGATAGAAAAGTGATGGTTTTAGCAACATTTTAACCTGTCTGAATGCTAATAATCATTTTGCGTCGGTGAACCCCCCACCAGGACTTTGTCCTGGACCTACCGGGGCCTGCGGCCCCTGGACCCTGGCTACTAGGTTTTTCTGATTTCAAAAGTTGGCAGGTATGCGCCATGTTTGTTTCCAATGAGCTCAGGCTTACAGCACAGCATGTAGGAGAAAAGGAACACTTTATTTGCTCACTCTAACCCACCTACAGCACGGGTAAGCTGGCCTCACGGGAACTTCCGTTATCGAAGCTATTTCTCAATTGGACGTATTGTGCGACGTCATAATTCCTACAACTGCCCCCCTAATTAAAAAGCTGCACTTTGGACAACCCAAACAATACATTTTACTACAAGCAGTGATGAATACTTACTTTCTTGTAAAAGTTTCTTATGTCCATTTTGCATCCGTTCACGTTCTTGTTCTGCAACGCTGTGTGCTTCAAAGCTAAACACCTACAGGACCGCAAGAAAGGTCGCAGAGAAAATGTGGACTGGATTTTGAGTGATGTGGGCATTTTGTATATGAACTAGTGGAATGGATTGGATACCGACGCACTAAAGGGGCTCTTTACCTAAGTGAGGGGAAACTGAGTGAATAATGACAGGATATATGATTATTTACTTAAACTCATATTCGGGCCACTTTATAATGAATATGTCGGCATGTATTTGCCCCACTAAAATAGGCCTAACAACGCCAATGGTTGCAGCTTCTCAAGTTTAGAGAAAATAAGGCAATCAATTGGATGATGTTAGCACTGGGCTGGATAAATAAAAACTATATATTTTTGTGATTATTTTTTTTCTTTGTTTCTTCTGAAAGGTGCATCCAATGAAAGCCAGCCCGTTCATTCCGTCCCCAAAACCAGCCAGCAAGGTATGGTGAACGCACAAGACTACAATAAATAAGTTACTAAATCCATAAACAGTACTTAAAGGGGAACATTATCACAATTTCAGAATGGTTAAAACCATTAAAAATCAGTTCCCAGTGGCTTATTATATTTTTCGAAGTTTTTAAAAAAAATATTACCCATCACGCAATATCCCTAAAAAAAGCTTCAAAGTGCCTGGTTTTAACCATCGTTATAAACACCCGTCCATTTTCCTGTGACGTCACATAGTGAAGCCAACACAAACAAACATGGCGGAAAGAACAGCAAGCTATAGCGACATTAGCTCGGATTCAGACTCGGATTTCAGCGGTTTAAGCGATTCAACAGATTACGCATGTATTGAAACGGATGGTTGTAGTGTGGAGGCAGGTAGCGAATCGGTTTGAACCGTATGCAAGCGAAACCGACGAAAACGACACGACAGCCAGCGACACGGGAGAAAGCGAGGACGAATTCGGCGATCGCCTTCTAACCAATGATTGGTATGTGTTTGTTTGGCATTAAAGGAAACTAACAACTATGAACTAGGTTTACAGCATATGAAATACATTTGGCAAAAACATGCACTTTGAGAGTGCAGACAGCCCAATTTTCATCAATTAATATATTCTGTAGACATACCCTCATCCGCGCTCTTTTCTTGAAAGCTGATCTGTCCAGTTTTGGAGTTGATGTCAGCAGGCCAGGGAAGCTAGGGTCGATGTGAGCCAAGACATCCAGGGGGTTTAGCTCGCTCGTCTGCGGGAACGAACTGCCGCCATTGCTTGCCGTGCTACCGAGGTTCTTTGTCCCTGAATTGCTCACACACTCCGGCAGATTCAATGGGGGTCTGGCGGCAGAATTCTTTGACTTTATCGTTGGAAATGCATCTGCTTTGAGTGTCGCAGGATATCCACACATTCTTGCCATCTCTGTCGTAGCATAGCTTTCGTCGGTAAAGTGTGCGGAACAAACGTCCAATTTCTTGCCACTTTCGCATCTTTGGGCCACTGGTGCAACTTGAATCAGTCCCTGTTCGTGTTGTTACACCCTCCGACAACACACCGACGAGGCATGATGTCTCCAAGGTACGGAAAACAGTCGAAAAAACGGAAAATGACAGAGCTGATTTGACTCGGTGTTTGAGAAAATGGCGGATTGCTTCCCGATGTGACGTCACAACGTGACGTCATCGCTCCGAGAGCGAATATTAGAAAGGCCTTTAATTCGTCAAAATTCACCCATTTAGAGTTCGGAAATCGGTTAAAAAAAATATATGGTCTTTTTTCTGCAACATCAAGGTATATATTGACGCTTACATAGGTCTGGTGATCAGGCCCGGCCCTAATCAATCTGGCGCCCTAGGCAAGATTTTAGGTGGCGCCCCCCCACATCGGCAGTGAAGTGTATATACTCACAAGAACCCGAATAGCTTTGTCTTTGACCTTTTTTTTTTACTTACAACTATACCTAATATATAAAGGGGTGGAAAAGTGACTATTACCTGCAGGGCAAACATTAGCTAACCAGAAGGCAATAATGTAAACAAAAAACACCTGCTTAAAAGATCTAATACAAATGTCCCTGAGGAAAGTAAGGTGGGAGTACTGTAATTACCTAACGTTACATTATTATTTTCCATAACAATTTAGCCCCCTCCACAATATTAACCCGACGTTAAAACAGAACTAGCTATTTATTGATTAGCAATTGCCGAATCATGTAACATTAGCTTAATGCTAAAAAGCCAGGTTACTATCACATTCTGTAACAGACAAATAATTTCATGTAGGCTAACGTTACCTACCTGCTACCTCTGTCTTTTCTCGTTTCTCCTCTTCTTTTCTCTTTTTTCTTCCCTGGGCACCTGACAGTTTTGGCCGTTTTGACATCTTGTGTTGATTTTTTGATGTGGTGACGTCCAAAAAGAGTCATGATACGGGAAGGGAGGGGGCGCACCGTGCGTGGGGAGGAGGGGGGGCGTAATGTTGTAACAAATAATATTTCTATTAAATAGGCTTTACTTTGCATTTTAATTAACGTGAGATTATTTTTTGTATTTAGAAATAATAGTAACAACTTTTTTTTTCTTCTTTTTTTTCTCCAACATTTGTGGCACTGGCATGGCGCCCCCTGATGGACGGCGCCCTTAGCATTTGCCTATACGGCCTATGCCACGGGCCGGCCCTGCTGGTGATAATGTTCCCCTTTAAATAACTAACATGTGCAAGGCTAATAAGATGACAGTGCAGTGGTGAAAACAGCCAAAGGATGATGAAGTAAACATGAGTTAGTACATTCACCGTGACAGATTAGTTCTTTTACGGTATAGGTCCGACACTCGTCAGAGTGATAGCCTTGGGGAAGAAACTGTTCTTATGATGGTGTTGTTATGGCGTACAGGAGGAGTTTGAACAGTTTGTTACTAAGGTGTGAGGGGTGGACCCTAGATCGGTATAAGTCCTGGATGGGGTGAAGGTCGACACCGATGATCTTTTCAGCAGTCCCGATTAGGGTAGTACGGTTTACCGCGATGCTAATGAATTGAAAATTTTACTATACTGCCTTTGAAAAATCCCGGTAATTTGTTTTTCACCCGCTTGCTGCTTTGCGGTGGTGGCGTACATAGCTGAGGAGCATGTTGAGTGTGTCGGCGCGCACACACTCACAGAGCGCACAAGCAGAAACAGAGTGGAGAGGAAAAATTGCAATAAAAGGCAATTCTACTGGTCAATACAGAGTGTGCATGAAGCGCAACATGTAGGTATTTGAACTTCAAAACTACCAATCGAGGTGACGTTTTAAACACGGAAGCGCCACGCTGCAAGCAGTGCTTTAAAAACATGCCTCACCAAAGATGACATGATTACTGTATTACAATCTTTTCTTCAAACTAGGGCTGGGCGATATAGCCTTTTATTAATATCTCGATATTTTTAGGCCATATCACGATACACGATATATATCTCCATATTTTGCCTTAGCCTTGAATGAACACTTGATGCATATGATCACAGCAGTATGATGATTCTATGTGTCTACATTAAAACATTATTGTTCATACTGCATTAATATATGCTCATTTTAAACTTTCATGCAGAGAGGGAAATCACAGCTAAGTCAATTGATCAAAAGTGTATTTATTAAACAGTTATTAAGCAGTGGCACAAACATTCATATCATTTCCAAAACAGAAAGTGCAAGATTGTCAGAGACATTTTAAAACAAGCTATGAGTGCTATTTTGTGCATGATGTCACTAAGATGACATATCGAAACAACACTAAATTAAAGTGCACTTTTTGTACAGAACGCCACTACAATAGTTTAAAACAAATAAAGTGCTCTTTTGTGCATGATGTCACACAAGATATTTCAATAAGTGTCAAATAAAAATGAGCTGCATAATAGGAAATCAAATAGTGTATGTCCTTCGCTATGTGGTAGGTTCCTGCGGACGTTATCTTCTTCTGTTGTTGACTATTTTTTTCATACGGTGTTGATGTGGAAATGATTGCTTGGGCATCTTGTTGGTGTGGCACTGAACAGAGATGTTGACATGCGGAGTTTCAAGCACTCTTAATTTTCTAGCGGGTGACTTTTCAAATGATGCTACATATTAGCAGTAATGCTACTTTTTGTAGCAACGCTTTTGCCCCACCCTTGACAAATTACGGTTGTCTGTTCAACATATTTCCGCTTGAAGCCAAACCACCGCCAGACAATGCACGCCGTGCTGTTTTTCTTGGGAATTAATTATTCCTTCATTTGTTACCAGATTCGCACCTTCTTTCTCTCGCATTACCACTCGCACCACAGCTAATGTTACCCATGCCGCTACCTCTCTGCTCCGCGAGGGCGTATATGTATGTGACGTCTGGAAGAAGGTGCACTTGTTTTATGTGTCTGTGAGAAGGAGAGACAAGAAAGAGTGAGTAACGCCTGTAGTATAATGTCCGCAGCTAAAAACAACTGCGTGAAAACGTATACTCGAATATCACGATATAGTCATTTTCTATATCGCACAGAGACAAACCTGTGATATATCGAGTATATCGATGTATCGCCCAGCCCTACTTCAAACTTAGGTAAACATTTAAACAACAATCATCGAGGCCTACACAATGAGTTCAAAGGTTATGTAGTTAACTAGCTCCCCTGCTGTGCACATATAGTAGACGCACACACAGCTGCAAATATTCGCAGAGTCCAAACCGCCCACGTAGCGTCAACTAATGCAAGTGAAATGACTGAACTTTGTGACAAATTGCTACAAATTGTGCTTTATCTTTAACAATACGTGTTTTACCTGCTACATGTCTTATCTGTACTTTTAACTATTAGTATTTACTAGGGGGGTAACGGTACGTGTATTTGTATTGAACCGTTTCGGTACGGGGCTCTCGGTTCGGTTCGTAGGTGTACTGAACGAGTTTCCACACAGACATATTAAGTAGCGTAACGCACGTTGTGTAAACAATGCACAGCGAGGCACAACACACGGTATGCTAGTAGCTAACGGGCTAGGATAGACTGACCATACGTCCTCTTTTCACCAGACATGTCCTCTTTTGCGGGGCTGTCAGGGCGGAGTTTCTTAAATGCCTCAAATGTCCGGCATTTTGAGTTAGGGTTGCGTGTATTTTCAATGTACGTTCAGGGTTAAGAAAGGGTTAAAAACAAAACAAATTGTGTGCGCAGCAGCATTGGTGATGGAGGGGCAGAGACAGAGAGAGTGAGAGAGTTATGATAAACGCGCATGCATCGCCAGGCTCTGCTTTTTATCCATAGATCTATCACATTTAATTTTTTATTATCTATAGCAGGGGTGTCAAAAGTGTTTGCGGCCCACAGCTAATGTTTTAAAGGCCCACGACACATTCTAAAAATACTATTAAAATAAACAAAAACATAACAAAAGTGAAATAAAAAAGCTTAAAGGTTAAATGTAATTTAGGAAAAGTTGCAATGTTGACTAATAAAACAAAGCTGTTTTTTTTTCTCTTTCAAACTGTCATTGCTCAAAACATAATATTGAATCAAAATCAATGTTATTATGAATTATTGACCTATCCAAGGTTCCCATTACTTCACATCAAATATTCCACTAAGAAAAATATTTTTGGTGGAAGATTTTGCAAATTTGGTAAATAAATAACCCAAAAATTTATATTTTGTTGTTTTCTTACTGTACTGAAAATGAACCGAACCGTGACCTCTAAACCGAGGTACGTACCAAACCGAAATTTCTGTGTACCGTTACACCCCTAGTATTTACTTACGATTTTATTCGTCTTAAAGCACATACCAAGAGTGGCAGACATAAATCGTGAAGCATTTAATATAATGTCAGTAAAGCTTCTTATTCTATTCTAACCTAATCCTAAATTATGGCAGACTATATGAAATATATACCATTGTAAATGTTTCTTGAAGTGCAACAAGAAAAGCCCAATGTGTTTAATGCCTTTTATTTTTTGTTTAAAGTGCAATATATTTATCTGTACAGTAATCTATTTATTTATATCTGCACCTTATTGCTTTTTTATCCTGCACTACCATGAGCTAATGCAACGAAATTTCGTTCTTATCTGTACTGTAAAGCAGTGGTCCCCCAACGGATCGATTGGTACCGGGCCGCACAAGAAATTTTACTTTTTAATTTTTAATTTATTTTTTATTAAATCAACATAAAAAACACAAGATACACTTACAATTAGTGCACCAACCCAAAAAACCTCCCTCCCCCATTTACACTCATTCACACAAAAGGGTTGTTTCTTTCTGTTATTAATATTCTGGTTCCTACATTATATATCAATATATATCAATACAGTCTGCAAGGGATACAGTCCGTAAGCACACATGATTGTATTGTTTTATGACAAAAAAAAAATAGCAAGAACTATATGTTTAATGTAGCGTAAAATTTATTGTTAAAATGAAGCCAAAAATGAATTGTTTCATGATCCCCTTTTATTTTAAAAACTATCCAAAAGTATCTCAATACATTTTGGTACCGGTACCAATATATTGGTAAAATGTCAACCCTTGTCTGTGTCTGTCCAGCTTGGTTAATGGTTAGTTCAAGCTACAGTTGCATGCGAACTGGTTTTCTTTTTTAAATTGAGCTAACGGTAGCAGAGTTAAAGGGGAACATTATCACCAGACCTATGTAAGCGTCAATATATACCTTGATGTTGCAGAAAAAAGACCATATATTTTTTTAACCGATTCCGAACTCTAAATGGGTGAATTTCGGCGAATTAAACGCCTTTCTATTATTTGCTCTCGGAGCGATCGGTAAGCAATCCGCCATTTTCTCAAACACCGAGTCAAATCAGCTCTGTTATTTTCCGTTTTTTCGACTGTTTTCCGTACCTTGGAGACATCATGCCTCGTCGGTGTGTTGTCAGAGGGTGTAACAACACGAACAGGATTCAAGTTGCACCAGTGGCCCAAAGATGCGAAAGTGGCAAGAAATTTTGACGTTTGTTCCGCACACTTTACCGACGAAAGCTATGCTACGACAGAGATGGCAAGAATGTGTGGATATCCTGCGACACCCAAAGCAGATGCATTTCCAACTGGACTGGACAGATCAGCTTTCAGGAAAAGAGTGCGGATGAGGGTATGTCTACAGAATATATTAATTGATGAAAACTGGGCTGTCTGCACTCTCAAAGTGCATGTTGTTGCCAAATGTATTTAATATGCTGTAAACCTAGTTCATAGTTGTTAGTTTCCTTTAATGCCAAACAAACACATACCAATCGTTGGTTAGAAGGCGATCACCGAATTCGTCCTCGCTTTCTCCCGTGTCGCTGGCTGTCGTGTCGTTTTCGCTTGCATACGGTTCAAACCGATATGGCTCAATAGCTTCATTTTCTTAATGTCACGACTTGGTCCATGGGTTTAGTTTTTCCCGAAGGCAACGGAAAGTTGGCTCGGGCGAGACGGGAATGTGAGTACATTTTTTTTTTTTTTTCCACTAACAAAGGACAAAAAAAGAGTACAAACGAAAAGCGCGCACAGTGGCGGAGAACAAACTATGAAACCAAAAGACTATAGCATTAATAAACAAAAACTTACTTGGCTTGGACTAAAGTTGCAGCATGAAAGATGGACATGAAAAAACAAGTGTCAGGAATGTGAAGAGCATAAATGTGGGATGTCGCCAGAAAGACAAACTGAAAACAATGAACTTAAATACTACAGACATGATTAACGAAAACAGGTGCGTGACTCAAAACGTGAAACAGGTGCGTGACGTCACAGGTGAAAACTAATGGGTTGCTATGGTGACAAACAAGAGTGCACAATGAGTCCAAACGTGGAACTGGTGAAACTAATGGGTAATCATGGAAACAAGACAAGGGAGTGAAAAGCCAGAAACTAAAGAGTCCAATAACTAAACAAAACAAAACATGACTAAAACAAAACATGATTACACAGACATGACACTTCTTCAATTTCATTTTCGCTACCTGCCTCTACACTACAACCATCCGTTTCAATACATGCGTAATCTGTTGAATCGCTTAAGCCGCTGAAATCCGAGTCTGAATCCGAGCTAATGTCGCTATATCTTGCTGTTCTTTCCGCCATGTTTGTTTGTATTGGCATCACTGTGTGACGTCACAGGAAAATGGACGGGTGTATATAACGATGGTTAAAATCAGGCACTTTGAAGCTTTTTTTAGGGATATTGCGTGATGGGTAAAATTTTGAAAAAAAATTCGAAAAATAAAATAAGCAATTGGGAACTGATTTTTAATGGTTTTAACCCTTCTGAAATTGTGATAATGTTCCCCTTTAACAGAGACAAGGACCTGTGAATCCCAACTTGGTAAAGTAACGTAAAGGTCGTGACTTGCACATTTCTATTGCGACGGATGTCACACAACAAGCTGGAGTCAGTCCTGGTGACGGGGAAGGACTGTGCATGTTGGCCACTTTTTTTTCTTAAACATGGCGCGAGAGGAGCGTCACAGGCACGACGAGTGTGTCCGTCCCCATTCTGAGGAATCTGTTCAGTCACGCACACATAATGTCCTGTCATTGTGTTCTACTGATGTTAAAAATGTGTTGGTTTTTTCCCTGTTCACTGTCAGGTAAAGACAGATGAAAGTTCTGAGATGACTGAGATGACTCGCATCTGCGCCCCTCCACAACCTTCCCAACAACAACAACAACAACAACAACAGCAGCAGCAACAACAACAACAACTACAACAGCAGCAGCAGCAGCAGGCCCAGCACCACCACCACCAACTGATGCTGGCTGGCTCCCAGCTGGCGGGGGTAAGGAAGCACACACCAAGTGCAAGAAGAGCTTTTCCTCCACTCCAAGCTGTCTTTAGTGCAGCGGTGTCCATACGTTTTCCAAATCAAAAGTATGTGGGAGCCACTTTGATATTTTTCATTTTCAAACCCAATACAATAGTTGTTTTGTTTGTTTACCTTTTAGGGCTCCCCTCAGGTTTGGTCCAGGGGACCTGGAGGGGTCTCATAAAACTGTTAAAAATAAGTCATATATAAAAAAACAAATTGTCAACGCTCAAATCTTTAAAACAGCTTCAGATCAGTCTGTCGATATAAAGCGACATTTGTATATTGTTATCGTATTTTTCGGAGTATAAGTCGCACCGGCCAAAAATGCATAATAAAGAAGGAAGAAAAACATATATAAGACACACTGGAGTATAAGTCGCATTTTTGGGGGGAAATTTATTTGATAAAACTAGGGATATTCCGATATTGTCCAACTCTTAATTACCGATATCGATATCAACCGATACGGTACACGATACAGTCGTGGAATTAACACATTATTATGCCTAATTTGGACAACCAGTTATGGTGAAGATAAGGTCCTTTTTTTAAAAATTAATAAAATAAGATAAATAAATGTAAAAAAAATTATTGAATAAAAAAGAAAGTAAAACAATATAAAAACAGTTACATAGAAACTAGTAATTAATGAAAATTAGTAAAAATTAACTGTTAAAGGTTAGTACTATTAGTGGACCAGCAGCACGCACAATCATGTGTGCTTACGGACTGTATCCCTTGCAGACTGGATTGATATATATATATATATATATATAAATTAATAACAGAAAGAAACAACCCTTTTGTGTGAATGAGTGTAAATGGGGGAGGGAGATTTTTTGGGTTGGTGCACTAATTGTAAGTGTATCTTGTGTTTTTTATGTTGATTTAATTAAAAAAACAAAAAAAACGATACCGATAATTAAAAAAAACGATGCCGATCATTTCCGATATTACATTTTAAAGCATTTATCGGCCGATATCGGCAGGTCGATATTATCAAACATCTCTAGATAAAACCCAACACCAAGAATAGACTAATTGTAAGTGTATCTTGTGTTTTTTATGTTGATTTAATTAAAAAAAAACAAAACAAAAAAAAAAAACGATGCCGATAATAAAAAAAACGATGCCGATAATTTCCGATATTACATTTTAAAGCATTTATCGGCCGATAATATCGGCAGGTTGATATTATCAAACATCTCTAGATAAAACCCAACACCAAGAATAGACTAATTGTAAGTGTATCTTGTGTTTTTTATGTTGATTTAATTAAAAAAACAAAAAAAAAACGATACCGATAATAAAAAAAAAAACGATGCCGATAATTTCCGATATTACATTTTAAAGCATTTATCGGCCGATAATTTTGGCAGGCCGATATTATCAAACATCTCTAGATAAAACCCAACACCACTTCGGACATCTTTAGTGCTCTACCTTACTGAACACCATTGGCGTTGTTAGGCCTATTTTAGGGGGGCTCAAGCCCCCCTAAAATGTTCTTAAGCCCCCCTAAATAATTTGGTGTTATATATATATATATATATATATATATATATATAATTTTTTTTTTTTTTTTTTTTTTTTTTTTTTAACAAATACATGCCGACATATTCATTATAAAGTGGCCCGAATATGAGTTTAAATAAATTAATCATATAACCTGTCATTATTCACTCAGTTTCCCCTCACTTCATAGCGTAAATCACCAAAAATTATTCCTGCTGCCCACTGCTCCCCTCACCTCCCAGGGGGTGAACAAGGGGATGGGTCAAATGCAGAGGACACATTTCACCACACCTAGTGTGTGTGTGACAATCATTGGTACTTTAAGGGAGAGAGCCCCTTTAGTGTGTCGGTATCCAATCCATTCCACTTGTTCATATAGAAAATGCCCACATCACTCAAAATCCAGTTCGCATTTTCTCTGCGACCTTGCCTGCGGTCCTTGGACTTGTTCATATAGAAAATGCCCACATCACTCTTGTAGAATCTATATAAAGTAATATACATTAGTCTAATGTTAAAACAATGAAAAAAACATTAAATATATTTGTTTTATTGTATTGTTACATTAATAGCTGTTGTATTGTTATAGAATGGCTTGTTAAACATTTCATAGGATTTTCAGAGGGAGGAAAAACCAAGACATTTAATATAAAATGTCAAAATAATAAATACATTAAAAGAAAAAGAAAAAAAATGGTTAAAAGCCATGGTCCCGGGGAGCATTTCATTTCGTCCCGTGCATTTTTTAAATAATACTAATAACAATGAATCATTTCTAAGTCTTTGTTAGCCGTTTGTGAAGTTTTGTGCTCGTGTGCTACGTTCGCTCGCGTCCTGTGCATCTCCTAGGGCAGGGGTCGGCAACCCGCGGCTCCGGAGCCGCATGCGGCTCTTTGACCACTCTGATGCGGCTCAGCTGCATTCTTGCCAACCCTCCCGATTTTTCCGGGAGACTTCCGGATTTCACTGCCTCTCCCAGGGCAAACATTCTCCGATTTTCACCCGGACAACAAAATTGAGGGCGTGCCGTGATGGCACTGCATTTTGCGTTCTCTACAACCTGTCGTCGCGTCCGCTTTTTCACCTAAGAAACAGCGTGCCGGCCCAGTCACATTTTGTATGCGGCGTCTGCTCACACACTAAGTGACAGCAAGGCATACTTGTTCAACAGCCATACAGATCACACTGACGGTGGCCGTATAAACAACTATAACACTCTTACTAATATGCGCCACACTGTGAACCCACACCAAACAAGAATGACGAACACATTTCGGGAGAACATCCACACCGTAACACAACATAAACACAACAGAACAAATACCCAGAATCCCATTCATCCCTAACTCTTCCGGGCTACATTACACACCCTGCTACCACCAAACCCCGCCCACCTCAATCTACGCACGGGGGGTGGGGGGGTATTGTTGATGTGTGGGGGGGCAGGGTTGGGGTGGCGGGCTTTGGTGGTAGCGGGGGTGTATAAAGTAGCCCGGAAGAGTTAGGGATGCATGGGATTCTGGGTATTTGTTCTGTTGTGTTACGGTGCGGATGTTCTCCTGAAATGTGTTTGTCATTCTTGTTTGGTGTGGGTTCACAGTGTGGCGCATATTAGTAAGAGTGTTAAAGTTGTTTATATCGCCACCCTCAGTGTGATCTGTATGACTGTTAACCAAGTATGCAGGCATTCACTTATGTGTGTCTGCAGAAGCCTCACATAACATGTAACTGGGCTGGCAAGCTGTTTGTTCAAGCCGTAGAGGGCGCTAAAGGTAGTGACATCACGGCACGCCCTTATTATTGTTGTTTGGGTGAAAATCAGCATACATTCGAGAGAATAGTTTCCCTGAAATTCGGGAGTCTACCGGAAAAATCGGGAGGGTTGGCAAGTGTGACGCTGACAAGCGCCATTCATATAAAACTTGTGGGCCGCACTAACATTACATTTTCATATTAAGGTGCGGGCCGCGTGTCTGAGACCCCTGGTTTATACATAGCACAAAGCAACAAAAAAAACTTTGTATGCAGTGTTATTTCATTTTAAATTTCAAAAGAGTTTTGTGGCTCCCATTGTTTTCTTTAATTTGTGAAACGGGTCAAAATGGCTCTTTGAGTGGTAAAGGTTGCCGACCCCTGTCCTAGGGGCTAAGCCCCCCCTGTCCTTAAAAGCTAGTGACGCCCCTGCTGAACACTCATTTTGTTCTTTTTTTGCCTTTCCTTTTTTGCTTCCCCTCAGCTTGCCGCTCTCCTCCCGGCCCAGCAGCAGCTGCTCCTCCAGCAGGCGCAGGCTCAGCTCCTGGCCGCCGCCGTCCAGCAGTCCAACGCCGCCCATGCAGCTCACGCCGCCGCGCAGCAGCAGCAACAACAACAACAGAACCAAACATCTCAGCAACAGGCAGCCAAACAGGAGCAGTCCGTGCAAGCTCCGCCTCCACCGCCGCAGCTGGCCCTGTCTCAGCCAATCCAGCTCACAGCCCAGGTAGCAGCCGCCAATCGGTGTCAGAGCACCTTTTTAAAACGTGCACGTGTGCAGGAGATGTTCTAAACAACACCCTGTGTGGCGTTTTAGGACATCCAGCAGCTACTTCAGCTCCAGCAGCTGGTTCTCATGCCTGGCCACGCGCTCCAGTCCCCGGCCCAGTACCTCCTGTCACAGTCCCCCCAGACTCAGCAGCAGCAGCAGCAGCAGCAAGGTAAGTTGGCCTTCTCCTTCTAGACGAGCTGCTTCTCTTTGCATCTTCCCTCAGCTTCGTTTTCTCCCCTCAGCTTTGCTCTCGACGCCAAATTTGATTCAGCTACCTCAGCAAAGCCCGGCGGGACTGCTGACGACGCCGCCCCGCCTGGGCCTCCAAGCACAGGTAGGCAATGTGGGAAAACAGGCAGAACCTGCTGAGCTCCAGTGGAACATGTGAGGAGTTTTGAATGGATTTAGTCCAAATACGCTGCTATGTCTTATAGGCTTTAAAATCACCAATCAACTACACTTCATTCACTAACGGCATACTTGCCAACCCTCCCGGATTTTCCGGGAGACTCCCGAAATTCAGCGCATCTCCCGAAAACCTCCCGGGACAAATTTTCTCCCGAAATTCAGGCGGACTCAGGTCCTCCACAATATAAAAAAGCGTACCTGCCCAATCACGTTATAACTATAGAATGATGGAGGGCGAGTTCTTGGTTTCTTATGTGGGTTTATTGTTAGGCAGTTTCATTAACGTCCTCCCAGCGTGGCAACAACACAGCAGTCACTTTTTTGTGTACCGTAAAGCAGTTCGTCTGCCGTAAACAGCAATGTTGTGACACTCTTAAACAGGACAATACTGCCATCTAGTGCATTTGATGAAAGCACTTTTGTGCGTGCCACACATCAATGCATCATCAGAGAGGGTGTTCAGCATGGTTCGAAAAATAGTGACAGAGAATAGAACAAGGATGGACAATTCAACCCTTAACTCAACAATGAGTAGATGAGTGTTATTTGTGTGTATATGTGTAAATAAATGAACACTGAAATTCAAGTATTTATTTTTTATATATATATATATATATATATATATATATATATATGAAATACTTGACTTGGTGAATTCTAGCTGTAAATATACTCCTCCCCTTTTAGCCACGCCCCCAACCACGCCCCCCTCCCCCTACCTCCCGAAATCGGAGGTCTCAAGGTTGGCAAGTATGACTAACGGTGTTACAAAAAAGATCAGTTAGAATAATACATAATGTTGGATATAGAGAACATACAAACCCTTTATTTATTGAATCAAAGATACGGAAATTCCACGACATAGTGAATTTGCAAACAGCTAAAATTATACACAAAGCAAACTATAACCTGCTACCCAAGAATATACAACAATTCTTCTCAAAAAAAGAGGAGAAATATAATATTAGAGAAAAATGTAATTTAAAACATTTGTACGCACGTACAACACTTAAGACCTTCAGTATATCAGTATGTGGAATTAAATGATGGAATGGATTAAGCAAAGCAATCAAACAATGTACTAATATGATCCACTTCAAGAAACTCTTCAAACTTAAAGTGTTTACAAAGTACAAAGAAGAAGAACCATGATAAACATTCTGAATTTATTTCATCCATCCATTCATTCTCAAAATAATTGTACTCATCTCATCATATGAAATATAACTTACTTCACCAATTATTATTTATTTATTTATTTTTATTGTGATTACTTATGGACTATATTGTGAATAAATTGAGAACAGGAAGTGAACAAAAGTTTTAGCAACTGTTATGTAAAAGAAAAGGGGTAGGATCAAATAAGCTCTGCTTCTTCCTACTCCTTTTCGAACATGTTGAAAAGAGAAACTGGAAATTGTTGTGTATCATGTTGTATGCTTGCATGTTCCAAATAAACTCAAACTTTAGACAGTAATCAACTTTCAACTTTATTTATAAAGCACATTTAAAATTTACCACAGGGGTAGCCAAAGTGCTGTACAATGGGCAGGTTAAAAGATACTACGAGCAGAGGTGGGTAGAGTAGCCAGAAATTGTACTCAAGTAAGAGTACTGTTACTTTAGAGATTTATTACTCAAGTAAAAGTAAGGAGTAGTCACCCAAATATTTACTTGAGTAAAAGTAAAAAGTATGTTGTAAAAAAACTACTCAAGTACTGAGTAACTGATGAGTAACATACACACACATATCATATATATATATATATATATATATATATATATATATATATATATACACACACACACACACATATATACATATATATATATATATATATATATATATATATATATATATATATATATATATATATATTGCCATTGCAGGATGGATATCACTCAGTAGGAAAAAAAAATCAAATACAAATAGGCGGAGCAGATATTGAAAGAGTAGAACATCGGCGTCAAACTTGTTTTCATTGAGGGCCACACCGCACTCATGGCTGCCATTAGAGGGCTGCTTGTAACAGTAAATATTTAATGAATTTGCCTATGAATTTAAATATATTTTTAAAAAATGTACGTAAAGAGTAAAAAAAATCTGTGTTTTTTACCACTGTTTTTTACAGGAAAAAAACTGGCAGCTTAGTTGCCAGACTTTTACTGTAAAATATATGGTGTTTTTTTTATTATTATTATTTTTACAACATATTACTGTAAATAGAAATACAGTACCGCTATTTAATTTTATTTTGGCAACTCACCATAATAAAATGTGGTACCATAAAATCAACAACCTTGGATTTTACAGTAAAAAAAACCAAAAAACTGACAGCTAAGTCGACTTATTTTACTGTAAAAAACAAACAAACATTGGTCGGTTTTTTTCAGCTTACAGTAATATGCTGTAAAAAAAAAAAATCTCAAAATTTTACAGCAAAATCTATTTGTCATTTTTATAGTGTACATTTTGATGGATAACTTGCTCCGAAATCATAGGTTAAGCAGATATTTAAGTATTTATTTGGATTTTGACCAAAAAAGTTAGATAATATAATATTTGCTGCAATATTGGACACTATTTTTTTTCCTTGTCAAACTAGAAAGAAAAAAAACCTAATTATTTTAGTAAGAAAATAAGAAAATATAAGGTATTTTAATGACATATTATTTCCAGGCTTTTGCGGGCCATATAAAATGACGTGGAGGGCCAGATCAGGCCCTCGGGCCTTGAGTTTGACACCTGTGGAGTAGAAAAAAAAACACAATTTGGGGTGTATTAATTAATGACAAAATGAATTTGAAATCTGATAAAAACATACAACATAAAGTGGCAAGAAGTTTTTCAATAATGAATAAAGCAAAATATTTTCTGGACCAAAAAAACCACTTCATATTCTCTACTGCTCGCTCGTGTTACCATATTTAAGTTATTGTGTGGAAAAAACTGCAAAAGTACACAACATTCACTCACCGGGTTACACAAAAGATCAGTGGGAATATTACATCATGTTCAAATTAAAATTCAATGATTTGGTGCGTTTGCAAACAGCTAAAATGATGTGCAAAGCCAACTATAACCTGCTACCCAACAATGTACAACTATTCTTCTCAACAAAAGAGGAGAATTATAACCTTACCATATTTGGTGCTGTAAGATCAGAATGATCCCACAGTTCTGAATTTGTCTTAGTTTAATTGAGTCGATCATATATACAGTACATAAACCAATGTCAAACACGGCACTTTGCTCCTCCACTTTTAAATAATACGAGCTGTCACTTGCGAGCCAAAAGAAGAGCTTTCAGTAACTGTGTTTCCATTACCACTAGAAATGCGCAAAACCTAAATAATGCAATAAGAAACTGGTAATGGAAAATGGTAAATGGATTATACTTGTATAGAGCTTTTCTACCTTCAAGGTACCGTATTTTTCGGACTATAAGTCGCAGTTTTTTTCATAGTTTGGCCGGGAGTGCGACTTATACTCAGGAGCGACTTATGTGTGAAATTATTAACACATCAGCGTAAAATATCAAATAATATTATTTATCTCATTCACGTAAGAGACTAGACGTATAAGATTTCATGGGATTTAGTGATTAGGAGTGACAGATTGTTTGGTAAACGTATAGCATGTTCTATATGTTATAGTTATTTGAATGACTCTTACCATAATATGTTACGTTAACATACCAGGCACGTTCTCAGTTGGTTATTTATGCCTCATATAACGTACACTTATTCAGCCTGTTGTTCACTATTCTTTATTTATTTTAAATTGCCTTTCAAATGTCTATTCTTGGTGTTGGCTTTTATCAAATACATTTCCCCAAAAAATGCGACTTATACTCCAGTGCGACTTATATATGTTTTTTTTCCTTCTTTATTATGCATTTTCGGCCGGTGCGACTTATACTCCGGAACGACTTATAGTCCAAAAAATACGGTACTCAAAGCGCTTTGACACTATTCCCACATTCACCCATTCACACACTGATGGCGGGCGCTGCCACGCAAGGCCCTAACCACGACCCATCAGGAGCAAGGGTGAAGTGTCTTGCTCAAGGACACAATGGACGTGACGAGGTTGGTAGTAGGTGGGGATTGAACCAGGAACCCTCAGGCTGCTGGCACGGCCACTCTCCAAACCGTGCCACGTCGTCCCCTTACAAAAAGTAACAAAAAACGTATCAAATGTTGCTAAAACATTTTTGCACTCAATAGGTGTTTTTTGAGACCTTTTGATATTGATATTTTATGAAAATTATGGTTTATGACCATACTTGCCAACCTTGAGACCTCCGATTTCGGGAGGTGGGGGTGGGGGTGGGGGGCGTGGTTAAGATATATATATATATAAGAAATACTTGACTTTCAGTGAATTCTAGATATATATATATATATATATATATATATATATATATATATATATATATATATATTATTACATATATATATATATATAAATAAAAGAAATACTTGAATTT
Organism: Nerophis lumbriciformis; assembly: GCF_033978685.3. Classification (NCBI taxonomy): domain Eukaryota; kingdom Metazoa; phylum Chordata; class Actinopteri; order Syngnathiformes; family Syngnathidae; genus Nerophis; species Nerophis lumbriciformis. Next base: position 15,856,666 of record NC_084584.2, on the reverse strand, counting down.
CAGTGTTCATTTATTTACACATATACACACACATAACACTCATCTACTCATTGTTGAGTTAAGGGTTGAATTGTCCATCCTTGTTCTATTCTCTGTCACTATTTCAGAACACACACATTATACAAATATACATTATAAAATCAATAAGAAAACGGGAGCTCTAATTTGGGAGTCTGAATTAGGATCAGAAGTTCCTATATAAACATTGCGTACTCACGTCGCCTTTGTGTATTGATTACTGCAGCTGTACACTGGATTCATTCACAAATACAAACTACAACTCACAAACACTTTAGAGTTAGGCTCCACCATCAGAATGTGTACTTAAACTTATAAAGATCACATGGATATTATTCAGTGAGTTGATTGACCAAAACTAACCTGTTACACAGGAGGAAAAAGCACACAGGACGTTTCAATTGTTCACAGACTGGTCGCGCTCATCAGAATGACAAGACACTTTCGGTCTGCAGGTGATAGCATTCAATTGGGAAGAAACGCCCTACTGCCCCCTACTGACCAATGTGAATACTGATAAATGTGTAACGACAGCTCCAAAAACAAATTCAAACCACAAAATAAAATAAATAAATCAACACAAAAATGTGAAACATTATGGGTGGGTCACATATGCATGTACAGTAGATGGCAGTATTGTCCTGTTTAAAAGTGTCACAACATTGCTGTTTACGACAGACGAACTGCTTTACGGTAGACGAAAACTTGACTGCTGTTGTTGTGTGTTGTTACCGCGCTGGGAGGACGTTAATGAAACTGCCTAACAATAAACCCACATAAGAAACCAAGAACTCGCCCTCGATCATTAGCTATTTATATTGTGGGAAAGCGGATGTGTGAACAGGCTGTCAACACGTCACTCAGGTCCGCATGGAGCTGGAGGGGGCGTGGCCTCCAGCTTCGCCTGAATTTCGGGAGATTTTCGGGAGAAAATTTGTCCCGGGAGGTTTTCGGGAGAGGCGCTGAATTTCGGGAGTCTCCCGGAAAATCCGAGAGGGTTGGCAAGTATGTTTATGACGCAAAACACCCTTTAATGGAAACACCTATTAGTCGCAAATGTAGTTTGTCAAACATTTTAGTAATATAGCTTTTATTTTGCGAAAACTGCAATGGAAACGCAGCTATTATATATATGTCGTTGTGGCTTGTGCAGCCCTTTGAGACACTTGTGATTTAGGGCTATATAAATAAACATTGATTGATTGATTGATTGACTATTGAGGCATCGGGGGACACGGTATCACTACTTTTGTTTCATGTGGCATCAACGCTTCAGTATCGTTTGACCAGTCACTACTTTTTAATAAGAAGACTTATTTGTATTCGTACTTTTAGAATGCGCCATGGGTTGACACATAAATAGCCCCCATGCCACAATTTGGACTCCTCAGGCTAAGACTTTACCACACTGCAAAAAGTCAGTGTTCAAAAACAATTTAAAAAATGAGGGGTATTTTATTTGAACTAAGCAAAATTATCTGCCAATAGAACAAGAAAATTTGGCTTGTCAAGACTTTCCAAAACAAGTAAAATTAGCTAACCTCAATAAACCCAAAAATACCTTAAAATAAGTATATTCTCACTAATAACAACTGTACTACTATATGAGTACGTATTTTCTATTGTTTCATTGAAAATAAAACAGCAAAGTCCATTTGGCTGTCATCTGTTTTAATTATGAGACACAATTGTGTCAAAGTCATGATTTTTTTTTTTTTACATGCTTGAAATAAGAAATGATTACTTTAAAAAAGTAGTTTTATACTTGAGTGTTGATGACACAGCTTTGCAACACTTGATATTCTAGTTTCAAGCATGTTTTACTCAATATAGGTCATCAAATCTCAGCAACAAGCTGTAATATCTTACTGAGATCATTTAGGACCAAAACCCTTAAAACAAGTAAAATACTCTAACATAAAATCTGCTTAATGAGAATGATCTTATCAGACAGAACATAAGCAAATATCACCCTTATTTGAGATATTTAATCTTACTTAGATTTTAGTTTTTGCAGTGCACGTGATGCTGTAAAGTAGTGGATGAGGTGTGACCTGGTTGGTTGTGTGTTAAAGATTAGCATGCAAAGAGACAAACATCTGCCTTCGCAGAGACGCAGTAAACTCATGTCTGAATGCGCCGTCACACGAGGGCATGATGCACACATGCTTTATGCACAGAGGCGGCGAATGCAAATGAGTGCAGCGGCGGCGGCCTAAGTCTTGCATGGTGCGCGCTCAATTAGTTGGCCCTGCCGATGCTGACAGGTACTCCGCTTTGACCTTTGTCATATTCCTGCTCGGAATACAACACATGCGAGATTTTGTGCATATGATGATTCCCAGCTCATCATCACCACATGGGTAGTAGGGATGGGTACCGTGTTTGGTACTTTGATAGGAACAGACCGAATTCTGTCGGTATTACTCGGTATCGAGTCACATAAAATCAAACGCTGCCATATTTCGATACCTTTAGTGGTAGCCTAGTGGTTAGAGCATGGGTGTCAAACTCTGGCCCGCGGGCCAAATTTTTTCATTTGGCCATTGAGGCAATATCAAATTAACATTAGAGCTGGCCTGCCGGTATTATACAGCGGCGGTGCCGCTGTTACACCGCATTCACCGTTAATACTCATACTTGCCATCCCTCCCCATTTTCCCGGGAGACTCTCGAATTTCAGTGCCCCTCCTGAAAATCTCCCGGGGCAACCATTCTCCCGAATTTCTCCCGATCTCCACCCGGACAACATTATTGGAGGGCGTGCCTTAAGGGCACTGCCTTCAACATCCTCTACAACCTGTCGTCACGTCCGCTTTCCCTCCATACAAACAGCGTGCCGGCCCAGTCACATAATAGGTGCGGCTTTTACACACACACAAGTGAATGTGAATGCAATCCATACTTGGTCAAAAGCCATACAGGTCACACTGAGGGTGGCCGTATAAACAACTTTATCACTGTTACAAATATGCGCCACACTCTGAACCCACACCAAACAAGAATGACAAACACATTTCGGGAGAACATCCGCACCGTAACACAACATAAACACAACAGAACAAATACCCAGAACCCCTTGCAGCACTAACTCTTCCGGGACGCTACAATATACAACCCCCGCTACCACCAAACCCCGCCCACCAAGTTAATGTTGATATTTACCTCAGAAGGCTGCAAATAGAAAAGAGTCATTCAATTTTTTATTTAAATTTTATTTAATATCCCATTGATGTTTTTTCGTTAGTTTTTTGAAAGTTGATTTTGCACTATTAAGTTATATAAGCGTTGCTTGTTCCATATTCAGTGTTAAAGCAAATCAGTGTAGCAAACTGAGCAATAATTAACGTTTTATTCATGCACTTTCTCTTGCTACTTCAAGGCTTGAATGTTTGATTCATTCATTATTATTTTATTTTAAAATGTATTATTAGCCTGTGGAAAAAGTTTATTTTGATATTTACCTCAGAAGGCTGTAAATAGAAAAGAGGCATTCAATTTTTATTTTTATTTTATTTGATATGCCATTGATATTTTTTAATTATTATTATTATTTGAAACTGGATTTTGCATGTCACTATAAAGTTATATAAGCCTTGCTTGTTCAATATTCAATGCAAAACTTGTTTGGGTCCCTATTAAAAGGTTAATTTGTTCAACCTTGGCCCGCGGCTTTGTTCAGTTTTACATTTTGGCCCACTCTGTATTTGAGTTTGACACCCCTGGGTTAGATGTGTCCGCCCTGAGATCGGTAGGTCGTGAGTTCAAACCCCGGCCGAGTCATACCAAAGACTATAAAAATGGGAGCCATTACCTCCCTACTTTGACACTCAGCATCAAGGGTTGGAATTGGGGGTTAAATCACCAATAATGATTCCCGGGCGCGGCCACCGCTGCTGCTCAATGCTCCCCTCACCTCCCAGGAGGTGATCAAAAGTGATGGGTCAAATACAGAGAATAATTTCGCCACACCTAGTGTGTGTGTGACAATCATTGGTACTTTAACTTTAACTTGTTGCACGTAACGTGTTTTGGGGGAAATGTATTTGATAAAAGCCAACACCAAGAATAGACATTTGAAAGGCAATTTAAAATAAATAAAGAATAGTGACCAACAGGCTGAATAAGTGTACGTTAAATGAGGCATAAATAACCAACTGAGAACGTGCCTGGTATGTTAACGTAACATATTATGGTAAGAGTCATTCAAATAACTATAACATATAGAACATGCTATACGTTTACCAAACAATCTGTCACTCCTAATCGCTAAATCCCATGAAATCTTATACGTCTAGTCTCTTACGTGAATGAGATAAATAATATTATTTGATATTTTACGGTAATGTGTTAATCATTTCACACATAAGTCGCTCCTGAGTACAAGTCGCACCCCCGGCCAAACTATGAAAAAAAGTGCGACTTATAGTCCGAAAAATACGGTAATGTCATTTCAACACAAACAAAGCAAGTAAGCTCAGTAGAATACGCTCAAACGTAAGGCTCCACTCTTTCAAAATGCACTAGCTTGATGCTAATTTACATTGGATATACCATAGACAGGACACTATTAGCGAATTTCAACACCTCCAAATTTGGTAATGAATACCACAACTAAGATGAATGCTCCAGTCAAAGAGCTAGTCTGTAATAAGTACAATACTTACAGCATACACACTTTGTAGGATGCAACATAACTTTCCTCGAAAAGCTTCTCGAGTTAGACAACAGCCTTTACAGTACTGCCATCTAATTGTCAGAACGTGGAGTTTTTCGCAGCTTACTGCGAGGATTGTTTTCCCGGGAAGCAAACTGACTACTCTGGACAAGGCGTGCAGGTAAAAACATGATTTAATCTCAAACTCAAAGTACTACAAAACAAAAAGGCGCACAAGGCGAAGGCACAACTTAATGAAGGAAACAAAACTAACACTTAGCGTAAACTATGGACATGAAACAAAAACTCGCTAACTGTGGCATGAATAAACACAAACTTACTTGGCAAGGCATGGAACGAGCAGTATGAACAGAGCATGAACTATGGCATGAACAGAGCATGAAAAGAACATGGTAAATGGTAAATGGGTCGTACTTGTATAGTGCTTTTCTACCTTTTTAAGGAACTCAAAGCGCTTTGACACTATTTTCCACATTCACCCATTCACACACACACACACACACACATTCACACATTCACACACTGATGGCGGGAGCTGCCATGCACGGCGCTAACCAGTCCCATCAGGAGCAAGGGTGAAGTGTCTTGCTCAAGGACACAACGGACATGACTAGGATGGTAGAAGGTGGGGATTGAACCAGTAACCCTCAGATTGCTGGCAGAGCCACTCTCCCAACTTCGCCAGAACAATGTCGCCAGGCCGACTAACTGGCAACGACAGGCTTAAATAGTCTCTTTGATTAGAGCCAGGTGCGTGTGTCAAATGAGGCAGGTGAAACCAATGAGTCGCGATGGTGACCAAACAAGGGAGCGCAAACAGGAACTAATGGAGTCTTAAACAGAAAATAACAAAAAACATGATCCAGACCACAGATCATGACACTATTGTCTTGGAACTACACTGCAAATGGGATTTGAATGTTATCAGAAAACAAGATATAATTACTGGACAGCGTAGTTTTCATAATCAGCTAGTTTATAAATGTAACATTAAAAAAATCAAATTGTATTATCAAATAATAAACATTAAAGGCCTACTGAAATGCGATTTTCTTATTTAAACGGGGATAGCATGTCCATTCTATGTGTCATACTTGATCATTTCGCGATATTGTCATATTTTTGCTGAAAAGATTTAGTAGAAAACATCGACGATAAAGTTTGCAACTTTTGGTCGCTGATAAAAAAAGCCTTGCCTGTACCGGAAGTAGCAGACGAGTAGCGTGACATCACATCTGCACATTGTTTACAATCAAGGCCACCAGCAGCGAGAGCGATTCGTACTGAGAAAGCGACGATTTCCCCATTAATTTGAGCGAGGATGAAAGCTTCGTGGATGAGGAAAGTGAGAGTGAAGGACTAGAGGGCAGTGGGAGCGATTCAGATAGGGAAGATGCTGTGAGAGGCGGGTGGGACCTGATATTCAGCTGGGAATGACTAAAATAGTAAATAAACACAAGACATATATATACTCTATTAGCCACAACACAACCAGGCTTATATTTAATATGCCACAAATTAATCCCGCATAACAAACACCTCCCCCCTCCCGTCCATATAACCCGCCAGTACAACTCAAACACCTGCACAACACACTCAATCCCACAGCCCAAAGTACCGTTCACCTCCCCAAAAATCATACAGCACATATATTTCCCCAAAGTTACGTACGTGACATGCACATAGCGGCACGCACGTACGGGCAAGCGATCAAATGTTTGGAAGCCGCAGCTGCATGCGTACTCACGGTACCGTGTCTGCGCATCCAACTCAAAGTCCTCCTGGTAAGAGTCTCTGTTGTCCCAGTTCTCCACAGGCCAATGGTAAAGCTTAACTGTCATCTTCCGGGAATGTAAACAATGAAACACCGGCTGTGTTTGTGTTGCTGCAGCCGCCCGCAATATACCGCTTCCCACCTACAGCTTTCTTCTTTGCTGTCTCCATTGTTCATTGAACAAATTGCAAAAGATTCACCAACACAGATGTCCAGAATACTGTGGAATTTTGCGATGAAAACAGACGACTTAATAGCTGGCCACCATGCTGTCCCAAAATGTCCTCCACAATCCGTGACGTCACGCGCAGGCGTCATCATACCGAGACGTTTTCAGCAGGATATTTTGCGCGAAATTTAAAATTGCACTTTAGTAAGCTAACCCGGCCGTATTGGCATGTGTTGCAATGTTAAGATTTCATCATTGATATATAAACTATCAGACTGCGTGGTCGGTAGTAGTGGGTTTCAGTAGGCCTTTAACAAACACAAAAGTACCGTAAATTAGTACCGCTATCGATTCCCAGGTATTGCAAATTGGTAGTGTATCGGTCCAAATGTACTACTTGCGGGATAATGAGTGTTCAGCATCCACGTATATTTTCTCCATCTTCACGTTGTCGTCTCTGCTTTGTGGGCGGGGCCACAGAGAGAGAAGAGCACTGACGGCGGTGGTGGAGGCATCAGCAGATCCTCCATAGTGGCCATGGGAGGCAGCACCGTGGCATCCATGGGAGTCTCGTCAGTCTCGGCCAGCAACATGGCCGCTTCCCTGAACGCCGCCTTGACTCCCGGCGGTCACGGCGCTCACATTGGAGGGGAGGAGCCCAGCGACCTGGAGGAGCTGGAGCAATTTGCGCGGACCTTCAAACAACGCCGCATCAAGCTGGGATTCACCCAGGTAAAAAGAGATCAACCCCCGGCGCGCATGAACGTGTGTATAAAGGTGTTCTGAATCCTTGTGCGCTCGCCAGGGGGACGTGGGCGTGGCCATGGGAAAACTGTACGGCAATGACTTCAGCCAGACCACCATCTCCCGCTTTGAGGCCCTCAACCTGAGCTTCAAGAACATGTGCAAGCTGAAGCCTCTGCTGGAGAAGTGGCTGAGTGACGCAGGTGACCTAACTTTGATTTTGTGCTATTAGATGCTTAAACCAGTCAAAAGTTTGGACACACTTGGTTATGCTCATGAATGAGATGTTGTCTCAAAACTAGAGACGTCCGATAATATTATCTGCTGATAAATGCTTTAAAATGTAATACCGGAAATTATCGGTATCGTTTTTTTTTGTTTTTTTTTTATTAAATCAACATAAAAAAACACAAGATCCACTTACAATTAGTGCACCAACCCAAAAAACCTCCCTTCCCCATTTACACTTATTCACACAAAAGGGTTGTTTCTTTCTGTTATTAATATTCTGGTTCCTACATTATATATCAATATATATCAATACAGTCTGCAAGGGATACAGTCCGTAAGCACACATGATAGTACTACACTTTAACAGTTAATTTTACTAATTTTCATTAATTACTAGTTTCTATGTAACTGTTTTTATATTGTTTTACTTAATTTTTTATTTAATTTTTTTAAATTTTTTAATTTATCTTATTTTATTTAATATATTTTTTTAAAAAGGACCTTATCTTCACCATACCTGGTTGTCCAAATCAGGCATAATAATGTGTTAATTCCACCACTGCATATATAGCGGTATCGGTTGATATCGGTATCGGTTGATATCGGTATCGGTAATTAAGAGTTGGACAATATCGGAATATCGAATATCGGCAAAAAGCCATTATTGGACATCCCTAGTGTAAAATAGGGATGTCCGATAAATGCGTTAAAATGTAATATTGGAAATTATCGGTATCGTTTTTTTAATTATCGGTATCGGGTTTTTTTTTTTTTTTTTTCTTGTTTTTTCGTTTTTTTTTATTAAATCAACATAAAAAACACAAGATACACTTACAATTAGTGCACCAACCCAAAAAACCTCCCTCCCCCATTTACACTCATTCACACAAAAGGGTTGTTTCTTTCTGTTATTCTGGTTCCTACATTATATATCAATATATATCAATACAGTCTGCAAGAGATACAGTCCGTAAGCACACATGATAGTACTAACCTTTAACAGTTAATTTTACTCATTTTCATTAATTACTAGTTTCTATGTAACTGTTTTTATATGGTTTTACTTAATTTTTTATTCAAATGTTTTTTAGTTTTTTATTTATCTTATTTTATTTAATAAATTTTTTTAAAAAGGACCTTATCTTCACCATACCTGGTTGTCCAAATCAGGCATAATAATGTGTTAATTCCACCACTGCATATATAGCGGTATCGGTTGATATCGGTATCGGTAATTAAGAGTTGGACAATATCGGAATATCGAATATCGGCAAAAAGCCATTATTGGACATCCCTAGTGTAAAGTAGGGATGTCCGATAATATCGGCCTGCCGATATTATCGGCCGATAAATGCGTTAAAATGTAATATTGGAAATTATCGGTATCGTTTTTTTTATTATCGGTATCGTTTTTTGTTTTTTTTTGTTTTTTTTTATTAAATCAACATAAAAAACACAAGATACACTTACAATTAGTGCACCAACCCAAAAAACCTCCCTCCCCCATTCACACTCATTCACACAAAAGGGTTGTTTCTTTCTGTTATTAATATTCTGGTTCCTACATTATATATCAATATATATCAATACAGTCTGCAAGGGATACAGTCCGTAAGCACACACGATTGTGCGTGCTGCTGGTCCACTAATAGTACTAACCTTTAACAGTTAATTTGACTCATTTTCATTAATTACTAGTTTCTATGTAACTGTTTTTATATGGTTTTACTTAATTTTTTATTCAATTTTTATTTATCTTATTTTATTTAATGCATTTTTTAAAAAAAAGACCTTATCTTCACCATTCCTGGTTGTCCAAATCAGGCATAATAATGTGTTAATTCCACCACTGCATATATAGCGGTATCGGTTGATGTCGGTATCGGTTGATATCGGTATCGGTAATTAAGAGTTGGACAATATCGGAATATCGAATATTGGCAAAAAGCCATTATCGGACATCCCTAGTGTAAAGTAGGGATGCCGATAATATCGGCCGATAAATGCGTTAAATGTAATATCGGAAATTATCGGTATCGTTTTTTTTATTATCGGTATCGTTTGTTTTGTTTTTTTGTTTTTTTTAATTAAATCAACATAAAAAACACAAGATACACTTACAATTAGTGCACCAACCCAAAAAACCTCCCTCCCCCATTTACACTCATTCACACAAAAGGGTTGTTTCTTTCTGTTATTAATATTCTGGTTCCTACATTATATATCAATATATATCAATACAGTCTGCAAGGGATACAGTCCGTAAGCACACATGATTGTGCGTGCTGCTGGTCCACTAATAGTACTAACCTTTAACAGTTAATTTGACTCATTTTCATTAATTACTAGTTTCTATGTCTCTGTTTTTATATTGTTTTACTTTCATTTTTATTCAAGAAAATGTTTTTAGTTTATTTATCTTATTTTATTTTATTAATTTTTTTAAAAAGGACCTTATCTTCACCATACCTGGTTGTCCAAATTCGGCATAATAATGTGTTAATTCCACGACTGTATATATCGGTATCGGTTGATATTGGTATCGGTTGATATCGGTATCGGTAATTAAAGAGTTGGACAATATCGGATATCGGCAAAAAGCCATTATCGGACATCCCCTACTCAAAACCTTTGACTAGTACTGTTGGTGAGATTTTCAAACTGGTGTAATGTGAGCCACATGTGCCGCTGAATTTTGGAGTAGTTGTAAAGGTGCGATAACCTTTTTAGGAAGGGCGTTACAATAATCTATACTACTTGTAATAAAAGCATGCATTAGAGAGAGAGAATTGGGTGAACTTTGTCTATATTCTTAAAATGATTAAAAACCTATTTTTGTTATTTTTTCATATGTGGTATAAAAATAAAGTTTGGAGTCGAAAACGACGTCTAGATTGTTCACTTGAAGTGATGAAGTTAAAGATAGAGATGTCCGATAATGACTTTTTTGCCGATATTCCGATATTGTCCAACTCTTAATTACCGATACCAATATATATAGTCGTGGAATGAACACATTATTATGCCTAATTTTGTTGTGATGCCCCGCTGGATGCATTAAACAATGTAACAAGGTTTTCCAAAATAAATCAACTCAATTTATGGAAAAAAATGCCAACATGGCACTGCCATATTTATTATTGAAGTCACAAAGTGCATTATTTTTCTTCTAACATGCCTCAAAACAGCAGCTTGGCATTTGGGACATGATCTCCCTGGGAGAGCATGAGGAGGTTGAGGTGGGCGGGGTTGAGGTGGGGAGGGGTACGGGGTAGTAGGGGTGTATATTGTAGCGTCCCGGAAGAGTTAGTGCTGCAAGGGTTTCTGGGTATTTGTTCTGTTATGTTTATGTTACGGTGCGGATGTTCTCCTGAAATGTGTTTGTCATTCTTGTTTGGTGTGGGTTCACAGTGTGGCGCATATTTGTAACTGTGTTAAAGTTGTTTATACGGCCACCCTCAGTGTGACCTGTATGGCTGTTGACCAAGTATGTGTTGCATTCACTTGTGTGTGTGAAAAGCCGTATTATGTGACTGGGCCGGCACGCAAAGGCAGTGCCTTTAAGGTTTATTGGCGCTCTGTACTTCTCCCGACGTCCGTGTACACAGCGGCGTTTTAAAAAGTCATACATTTTACTTTTTGAAACCGATACCGATAATTTTGAAACCGATAATTTCCGATATTACATTTTAAAGCATTTATCGGCCGATAATATCGGACATCTCTACAAAAAATAATAACAATAATAAAAAAGGAAGATGGCGAGTTATTTTGATGTAGAGAAATCCTATATTTTTACCAATTTTCCCAGGAGATTTTCTATATTTTGAAATGCTTGCTCTTAGACACACTCCTGATGTTTTTTGGTGCTAAATTAGGCCATTTCCATACGATCAAGGATAGTTTCAAAAACACATGTTTGGGGTTAGAACGATCTCCATGCACACACATGTAGTTTCAAAACGGTCTATGTCTACACACACAAACGCATACACTCACTCAATCAATCAATGTTTATTTATATAGCCCTAAATCACAAGTGTCTCAAAGGGCTGCACAAGCCACAACGACATCCGCGGTACAGAGCCCACATAAGGGCAAGGAAAAACTCACAACCCCAATGGGACGTCCATGTGAATGACTATGAGAAACCTTGGAGAGGACCGCATATGTGGGTGACTCGGGGGCCACATTTAGAGAAAAAAATGTGTCTGGGGGGTCCGGTATATCTATTTTTAGAAACACTAATACAAAACCTCACAATAATGTCTAATAAATGCTAAAAACGTTATGACAGACCGCTTTAAGAAACATAATGGAATTTTACGTTTTTCTATGAACAATAAAACACTGAATATTGACAAAATATGAACGCCACGCCCCCTTTCGATCGACATATTTTACAATCAAGTGAAACGCAACAGAAATGCAACAAACAGTGAAATATGAACGCGAAGGGTACAAAATAAACCCACCTACAATCTGATATATCTGATATTTGCTGAATTTCCCCCAGGGATCAATAAAGTACTTTCTATTCTATTCTATATATCACTAAGCTTTATAACTTTGTTGGGAAAATCTCCTTCCGCATCTGTGGAAACGCTTCCCACCCACACCGCTTGGTGCCTCGTCTGAGCTGTTGTGACGTAGATGACCATAGTAACTAATTAGATGACCATAGTAACTCATTAGATGACCATAGTAACTCACTAGATGACCATAGTAAGTCATTAGATGACCATAATAACTAATTAGATGACCATAGTGACTAATTATATGACCATAGTAACTAATTAGGTGACCATAGTAACTAATTAGATGACCATAGTAACTCATTAGATGACCATAGTAACTCATTAGATGACCATAGTAACTCATTAGATGACCATAGTAACTCATTAGATGACCATAGTAACTCACTAGATGACCATAGTAAGTCATTAGATGACCATAATAACTAATTAGATGACCATAGTGACTAATTATATGACCATAGTAACTAATTAGGTGACCATAGTAACTCATTAGATGACCATAGTAACTCATTAGATGACCATAGTAACTCATTAGATGACCATAATAACTCACTAGATGACCATAATAACTCACTAGATGACAATAGTAACTACTTAGATGACCATAATAACTCATTAGTGTCAGAGTTTGTAGGTGCCGAACCCCAAGATGCAGAGAAGGCGGAAGGCATTGTGCGGGAAAACAATATTTAATGTTTATAAAATAAAGGAAAAACACAAACCAGGAACTAGGAACAGGAAACAGGATGCCAGGGAAACAAGAACTGGAAGACGAGGAACAAAAAGACAGCAGACTACAAACAGCTACAGAATATAGCTTACCGCTACCGCATCCAGCTACACTGACAACGACAAGTAGAAATGACAATGATCCAGCAATGACTGGAGGGGAAGGCAGGTTTAAATAGCAGCTGGCTGATTGACACCAGGTGTGGCCAGGTGCCAATCAGCCACAGCTGAGGGGACACAGCACTCAGGGAGACAAGTAGGAAATAAAGACAAAATAAAAGTGCTGGACAGAAAACTAAGACAAACGCAGAGAAAAAACTAAAACACAGTCAAACTGTCAGGGACAAGCCTGACAATTAGATGACCATAGTAACTCATTAGATGACCATAGTAACTAATTAGATGACCATAGTAACTCATTAGATGACCATAGTAACTAATTAGATGACCATAGTAACTAATTAGATTACCATAGTAACTCATTAGATGACCATAATAACTCATTAGATGACCATAGTAACTCATTAGATGACCATAGTAACTCATTAGATGACCATAATAACTCATTAGATGACCATAGTAACTAATTAGATGACCATAATAACTCATTAGATGACCATAGTAACTAATTAGATGACCATAGTAACTAATTAGATGACCATAATAACTCATTAGATGACCATAGTAACTCATTAGATGACCATAGTCACTAATTAGATGACCATAGTAACTAATTAGATGACAATAGTAACTCATTAGATGATCATAATAACTCATTAAGATGACCATAGTAACTCATTAGATGACCATAGTAACTCATTAGATGACCATAGTAACTAATTAGATTACCATAATAACTCATTAGATGACCATAGTAACTAATTATCTGACCATAGTAACTAATTAAATGACCATAGTAACTCATTAGATGACCATAGTAACTCATTAGATGACCATAGTAACTAATTAGATGACCATAGTAACTCATTAGATGACCATAGTAACTCATTAGATGACCATAGTAACTCATTAGATGACCATAGTAACTCATTAGATGACCATAGTAACTCATTACATGACCATAATAACTTATTAGATGACCGTAGTAACTAATTAGATGACCATATTAACTAATTAGATGACCATAGTAACTAATTAGATGACCATAATAACTCATTAGATGACCATAGTAACTAATTAGATGACCATAGTAACTAATTAGATTACCATAGTAACTCATTAGATGACCATAGTAACTAATTAGATGACCATAGTAACTCATTAGATGACCATAGTAACTCATTAGATGAACATAGTAACTCATAAGATGACCATGGTAACTCATTAGATGACCATAGTAACTAATTAGATTACCATAGTAACTCATTAGATGACCATAGTAACTCATTAGATGACCATAGTAACTAATTAGATGACCATAGTAACTCATTAGATGACCATAGTAACTCATTAGATGAACATAGTAACTCATAAGATGACCATGGTAACTCATTATATGTCCATAGTAACTGGTATATCCATAAGCGCAGATTCCAAGCATTGAAAGACTTAGTATAGTTGAAGACTTACGGTCATTAGAAAACATGACTGCACATCATAATGGCAGCTACACTTTCCATCTTAAAGATGTAAAAAAATGATTTGGGAATGTCCGACGGGCCTGATTGAAAAGCTCAACGGGCCACATGTGGCCCCGGGCCTTAATTTGCCCAGGTCTGTTCTACACGAATGGAAGCAAGACACGTAAGTTAACTTCATGACCTGTCATTAAATAAGGATTACAAAAATAAGATAATGTTGCACCTTTCTTATGACACAAAGCAAAAAGTCTTGCTTGTCAAAGTTTTTCCATCAGGTGGAGGTTTGACAGCGATCGTATCCAAAACGTCTTGACTGTCATTGTGTCGCAAAGTCCATTTTGAGGCATCTTTTTTTTATCAATGTTGAGTGAAAATATCAGCATGTTTACGTTCAAACATACTGTAAGTCTTCTTGTAGTGTTTAGAGGCAGCAAGGCAGGGTTGTTGAGAATTGGAAATGACATCACAAGTCTCCGTTTGTGCCGTGTACACGCATACGCTAAGCCAGGGGTCGGGAACCTTTTTGGGTGAGAGAGCCATGAAAGCCAAATATTTAAAAATGTATTTCCGTGAGAGCCATATAATATTCTTTAACACTGAATACAACTAAATGTGTGCATTTTTAAGTAAGACCAACATTTTTAGAGTACCGTATTTTTCGGACTATATGTCGCAGTTTTTTTCATAGTAGGTTGAGGCGGTATAGCTCAGTTGGTAGAGTGGCCGTGCCAGCAATTTGAGGGTTGCAGGTTCGATCCCCGCTAGTCACTGCCGTTGTGTCCTTGGGCAAGACACTTTACCCACCTGCTCCCAGTGCCACCCACACTGGTTTAAATGTAACTTAGATATTGGGTTTCACTATGTAAAGCGCTTTGAGTCACGAGAGAAAAAGCGCTATATAAATATATTTCACTTCACTTCACTTCACTTTGCGACTTATACTCAGGAGCGACTTATGTGTGAAATTATTAACACATTAGCGTAAAATATCAAATAATATTATTTAGCTCATTCACGTAAGAAACTAGTCCAGGGGTCGGCAACCTTTACCAGTCAAAGAGCCATTTTGACCAGTTTCACAAATTAAAGAAAAAAATGGGAGCCACAAAAATCTTTTGAAATTTAAAATGAAATAACACTGCATACTAAGTTTTTTTTTTGCTTTGTGCTATGTATAAACCAAGGGTCTCAGACACGCGGCCCACACCTTAATATGAAAATTGAATGTTAGTGCGGCCCGCGGGTTTTATATGAACGTCATACTTGTCAACTCTCCCGATTTTTCCGGCAGACTACGAATTTCAGGTCAACTATTCTCTCGAACATGCCGTGATGGTACAGCATTTAGCGACCACTACAACCAGTGTTCCGGCACAGCCACAGTATGGGACTTCTGCTTGCTTACGTAAGTGACAGCAAGGCATACTTGCTCAACAACCACACAGGTTACACTGACGGTGGCGGTATAAAAAACTTTAACACTCTTACTAATAATGCGCCACACTGTGAACCCACACCAAACAAGAATGACAAACACATTTCGGGAGAACATCTGCACCGTAACACAACATAAACACAACAGAACAAATACCCAGAATCCCATGCAGCCCTAACTCTTCCGGGCTACATTATACACCCCCGCTACCACCAAACCCCGCCCACCTCAACCGACGCACAGGGGGGTTTGATGTGTGAGGGAGCAGGGTTGGGGTGGTGGCAGGGGTGTATAATGTAGCCCGGAAGAGTCAGGGCTGCATGGGATTCTGGGTATTTGTTCTGTTGTGTTTATGTTGTGTTAAGGTGCAGATGTTCTCCCGAAATGTGTTTGTCATTCTTGTTTGGTTTTGGTTCAAAGTGTGGTGCATTATTAGTAAGAGTGTTAAAGTTGTTTTATATATGGCCACCGTCAGTGTGACCTGTGTGGCTGTTGACCAAGTATGCCTTGCTGTCACTTACGTGTGCAAGCAGAAGATGCATATAACAAGAGGCTGGGCTGGCACGCTGTTTGTACAGATTGTGGAGGACGCCAAATGCTGTACCATCGTGGCACGCCCTTATTATTATTGTAAGGGTGAAAATTGGAGAATATTAATTCCGGGAATTTTCTGCGAGAGGCACTGAAATCCGGAAGTCTCCCGGGAAAATTGGGGGGGGTCGGCAAGTATGCAGCTGAGCTGCATCAGATTGATCAAAGAGCTGCATGCGGCTCCGGAGCCGCGGGTTGTCGACCCCTGCGCTAGACGTATAAGATTTCATGGGATTTATCGATTAGGAGTGACAGATTGTTTGGTAAACGTATAGCATGTTCTATATGTTATAGTTATTTGAATGACTCTTACCATAATATGTTACGTTAACATACCAGGCACGTTCTCAGTTGGTTATTTATGCCTCATATAACGTACACTTATTCAGCCTGTTGTTCACTATTCTTTATTTATTTTAAATTGCCTTTCAATTGTCTGTTCTTGGTGTTGGCTTTTATCAAATACATTTCCCCAAATGTATTTGGTCGGGGGTGGGCCTGGGGCGTGGTTGTGGGCGGGGGCGTGGTTAAGAGGGGAGGTGTATATTGACAGCTAGAATTCACCAAGTCAAGTATTTCATACATATATATATATATATATTAGGGATGTCCCGATCCGATATTTGGATCGGATCGGCTGCCGATATTTGCCAAAAATTGCGTATCGGCAAGGCATGGGAAAATGCCGATCCAGATCCAGTTTAAAAAAAAACCCCGGTCCGTGTTTTCCAACGCACCTATTTAAATAATACATTCCACTTTTCTGCTGCTCCGTAATTTCCGTTCCGCATTTTCCAGCACACCTTCAACACATCCACAATTCTCACGCAGTTGCTTTTAGCTGCTGGCATTACACGACAGGCTCTTCTCACTCTTTCCTGTGTCTCCCTCTCACAGACAGCGAGCGCACCTTCTTACACACGTCACATACTGTCACGTCATACGTCACATGCGTATACGTCCTCTCCCAGCAAAGAGCGAGGTAGCGGCATGGCTAACGTTAGCTGTGATGCTAGCGCAGCTACTAAGGTGCGCGCCTGCTCAAGCGTCCTCTGCGCACGGCAAATCTATGCCACGCACAAAATCAAATAAGAAAATAAGTGCATAACAATTTTCGACACACGGACACGACAGAGACAACAGTTTTCGTCATCATTGTTCAAATATTGTGACGTCTGTCGAGACGCTTATCTCCATTCGGTGCCACACGTCCAGACTCCACACCATCAAAATAGTATATATCTGTATAATGAATCAATTTAAGTGGACCCTGTCTTAAACAAGTTGAAAAACTTATTGGGGTGTTACCATTTAGTGGTCAATTGTACGGAATATTTACTTCACTGTGCAACCTACTAATAAAAGTCTCAATTAATCAATCAAAACACATAGAATCATCATACTGCTGTGATTATATGCATCAAGTGTTCATTCAAGGCTAAGGCAAAATATCGGGATATATATTGTGTATCGCAATATGGCCTTAAAATATCGCAATATTAAAAAAAGGCCATATCGCCCAGCCCTAGTTCAATGATGCCATTTCTGTTTGTCATGTATAATTTTGTCTATTTTGTGTTTATCCTTCAATAAACAGGTCAGTTTCTTGTTACCAACCATTGTGTATTATTCAAACTCCCCTAATTCAGCTGGCTAGTTGTTATCAAGAGTACTAAAACCCTTTTCAACATGATTCTGACAACTAAGTAGGCTAAATAACTTTAAACTTTAATACATGCTCGGATAGGCCAGTATCGGTCAGTATCGGTATCGGTCAGTATCGGTATCGGATCGGAAATGCAAAAACAATATCGGTATCAAATCGGAAGTGCAAAAACCTGGATCGGGACATCCCTAATATATATATATATATATATATATATATATATATATATATATATATATATATATATATATATATATATATATATACATCCTGAAAATATGTTTAGATAATTGATACTTCAAACTTGCATAAATAAATCTTAAGGAATATAACATAACTTGGCTTCTGAGAGCTTCAAAATGTAATGAATAAAATGCTAAAGTTGTTGATAAACAAGCAATTATTTTAATAATTAAATATGGTCATTTTAATTGAATTATTATGATCATTTAAAATTAATTATTTCATATATGTTTATTTTAATGTATAATTCTATGAATGGATGAAAAAATACAAAATAAAAATACAATTAATTTTGATGTTTTTAGCAAAATACAGTAAAAATGTATTTAGTTTTTTTTAAATAAATTAATTAATATGTTTATTTTTAGGTAAGATAAACATAATAATACAATTTATATCTAGTCTGGATGATTTAGTTCTTGTCACCCTGTTGTCCTCCCGTCATAAAGAAAAAGGCTGTCCTCACTCAGGTCCGCATGGAGCTGGAGGAGGCGTGGCCTCCAGCTCCGGCTGAAAATCGGGAGATTTTCGGGAGAATATTTGTCCCGGGAGGTTTTCGGAAGAGGCGCTGAATTTTGGGAGTCTCCCGGAAAATTCGGGAGGGTTGGCAAGTATGACGGAGCGGTACACGGACGTAGGGAGCAGTACAGAGCAATTGCGTCTCCCAGTCAGCAGCCCCTCCCCTCTCCCCTCTCCCACACACACAACACAGGAGTTGCAGCACGACTGCAGCATGAGAGGTTTACTGGCGACTCTTGATGACCTCATCAAACCGTCACGAGCGTAGCATAACAACAACAAGAGTGTCTTGTTGCCGGTGCTGTAGCCGTGGCTGACAAGCCAGAGAGCTCGGTGACTGACTGACACCATGTCTATGGTTTGGGATTATTTTAAAGTGTCTCTGACGGATAAAAAACTGGCAATTTGCAATGACTGCAAAAAGTTGGTTATGCGAGGAGGAACCAAGACGTCTTCCTTTAATACGAGCAATTTGATCTCCCACCTCTTCAAGTATCACAAGGAGATACACGATGAATACAAGCGGAAGACGAATGAAAAGCAAACACCGAAAAAAAGTAGTACACAGTCTTGCACTAAATGAGGACTATGTTATTGTTTACTTTATTACTCTAGTATACTCTGGACTGAAGCTGCGTGCCTTCATTGTTTTTGTAGCTGTGGTTTTGAGGCATGTTTAAAAAAAATAATGCACTGTGAAAGTCAAAGTGTAGTATTTCCCATAGTTGTAGTGGGTATCAGGATTATCTCAGGGAGAACATGTCCCAAATTCCAAGCTGCTGTTTTGAGGCATGTTAAAAAAACAATAATGCACTTTGTGACTTCAATAATAAATATGGCAGTGCCATGTTGGCACTTTTTTTCCCATAACTTGAGTTGATTTATTTTGGAAAACCTTGTTACATTGTTTAATGCATCCAGCGGGGCATCACAACAAAATTAAGCATAATAATGTGCAAACTTGCCAACCCTCCCGAATTTTCCGGGAGACTCCCGAAATTCAGCGCCTCTCCCGAAAACCTCCCAGGACAAATATCCTCCCGAAAATCTCCCAATTTTCAGCCGGAGCTGGAGGCCACGCCCCTCCAGCTCCATGCGGACCTGAGTGAGGACAGCCTTTTTTTCCACGACGGGAGGACAACAGGGTGACAAGAACTAAATCATCCAGAGTAGAGATAAATTGTATTATTATGTTTATCTTACCTAAAAATAAATATATTTATTAATTAAAAAAAAAAAAATTTTATTGTATTTTTATTTTATTTTTTTTCTGACTCCTAATTACATCCAGCCATAGAATTATACATTAAAATAAACATATTTGAAATAATTAATTTTAAATGATCATAATAATTCATTTAAAATGACCATATTTAATTATTAAAATAATTGCTTGTTTATCAACAACTTTAGCATTTTATTCATTACATTTTGAAGCTCTCAGAAGCCAAGTTATGTTATATTCCTTAAGATTTATTTATGCAAGTTTGAAGTATCAATTATCCAAACACAGTTTTGTTTGCATATTTTCAGTATGTATATATATATATATATATATATATATATATGTATATATGTATATATATATATATATATATATATATATATATATATATATATATATATATATATATATATATATATATATATATATATATATATTTATTTATTTATATATATATATATATATATATATATATATATGTTTGGTGAATTCTAGCTGTCAATATACTCCTCCCCTCTTAACCATGCCCCCAACCACGCCCCGCCCCACCCCCAACCACGCCCCCCACCCCACCTCCCGAAATCGGAGGTCTCAAGGTTGGCAAGTATGATAATGTGTTAATTCCACGATTGTATATATCGGTATCGGTAATTAAGAGTTGGACAATATCGGATATCGGCAAAAAAGCCATTATCGGACAGCTCTATTTGTGAGCAATATGAGACATTTTTCATCTAAATGGGAATATATGAACAACCTAGCACTCCTAATGACAGCAGACCTTGTACAGTAAGTGATGTTTTATTACATTTATTGGCTCTCATAAAGTCTGCAGTGATCAGAAATCAGTGATGAAGAAAAAAAATAAACGTTGGTAATCAAAATCCATAAATGTTTTTACAAATGTACCTGTTACTACATTACATATATACTTACATAATGTATATACAACCTTAATGGAGGTGTTTGGATGTGGTTTTAAGGGCTTTTATAGGCGGAATTGAACGACTCCCATAGACTTTATTGTAAGCAGACATTTGATCGCATTACTTTAATATTTACAATCCATAAAAAAACAAAAACATAATGATTTCATAATGATTGTGAACGATAGGCAAAAATGTGCAGGTATCATACCCCTTCCCCTTCCAGCTATCCTGGATGAACTGAAATTATTTTTTCCAATCATATTGGAACTTGCAAGCGTACTTCTTCTTCTTACTCGTCGTCGCCATGTCTCTTCTTCGTTCTTCTGTTTCGTCTCTGTTGTGTTTTTGGACATTACTACTTGCCGTAGTTTTGAAGCAATGCATGATGGGAATCGGGATGTTGTGTGTCAGTGTATTAACGTGCCGGCTGGAATAAACACACGCTGAGAAATAGCTCCGTGCCTGCCTACTTTATGGGTTATAGATAAACCTATGGATAACGGAGACATATATAATAGTCTCCTTTTCAGGTGAGAGAGGACGCTAAAGGCAGTGCCTTTAAGGCACACCCCCAATATTGTTGTCCGGGTGGAAATCGGGAGAAATTCGGGAGAATGGTTGCCCCGGGAGATTTTCAGGAGGGGCACTGAAATTTGGGAGTCTCCCGGGAAAATCGGGAGGGTTGGCAATAGGGCTGTGAATCTTTGGGTGTCCCACGATTCGATTCAATATCGATTCTTGGGGTCACGATTCGATTCAAAATCGATTTTTTGCGATTCAACGCGCTTCTCGATTCAAAAACGATATTTTCCCGATTCAAAAGGATTCTCTATTCATTCAATACATAGGATTTCAGCAGGATCTACCCCAGTCTGCTGACATGCAAGCAGAGTAGTAGATTTTTGTAAAAAGCTTTTATGATTGTAAAGGACAATGTTTTATCAACTGATTGCAATAATGTAAATTTGTTTTAACTTTTAAATGAACCAAAAATATGACTTATTTTATCTTTGTGAAAATATTGGACACAGTGTGTTGTCAAGCTTATGAGATGCGATGCAAGTGTAAGCCACTGTGACACTATTGTTCACTTTTTATTTTTTATAAATGTCTAATGATAATGTCAATGAGGGATTTTTAATCACTGCTATGTTGAAATTGTAACTAATATCGCTACTGTTGTTGATAATACTCATTTTTGTTTCACTACTTTTGGTTTGTTCTGTGTCGTGTTTGTGTCTCCTCTCAATTGCTCTGTTTATTGCAGTTCTGAGTGTTGCTGGGTCGGGTTTGGTTTTAGAATTGGATTGCATTGTTATGGTATTGCTGGGTATTGTTTTGTTGGATTGATTAATTAAAAAAAAATAAAAATAAATAAATAACATTTTAAAACATTGATTTTTTAAAAATGAGAATCGATTCTGAATCGCACAATCGCTATTTGAATTCCAATCGATTTTTTCCCACACCCCTAGTTAAATGATAAATGATAAATGGGTTGTACTTGTATAGCGCTTTTCTACCTTCAAGGTACTCAAAGCGCTTTGACACTACTTCCACATTTACCCATTCACACACACATTCACACACTGATGAAGGGAGCTGCCATGCAAGGCGCTAACCAGCACCCATCAGGAGCAAGGGTGAAGTGTCTTGCTCAGGACACAACGGACATGACAAGGTTGGTACTAGGTGAGAATTGAACCAGGGACCCTCGGGTCACGCACGGCCATTCTTCCACTGCGCCACGCCGTCCCTAGTTGGCAAGTATGCCTTAACCACAACATTAGTTTCCTAAAAATACAATTAAAAAAACAACTTAAACCTTGTCCAGCTGTTTACTGACGTAGACTATTCATGTTTGAATAACTTTTACTGCAAATGAATATCCGCTCCAAATATCGGTTATCGACTTCCTTGACTACTAATAATTGACATCGGCATCGGCCAAGAAAAAAACATGTCGGTCGATCTCTAATAAAAAAAAACGAGCTGTGGGACAAAAATGGCACCCGGACCCTTTTTTGATTGATTGATTGATTGAAACTTTAATAAGTAGATTGCACAGTACAGTACATATTCCGTACAATTGACCACTAAATGGTAACACCCGAATACGTTTTTCAACTTGTTTAAGTCGGGGTCCACGTTAATCAATTCATGGTACAAATATATACTATCAGCATAATACAGTCATCACACAAGTTAATCATCAGAGTATATACATTGAATTATTTACATTATTTACAATCCAGGGGGTGGGATGAGGAGGGTTTTGTTGATATCAGCACTTCAGTCATCAACAATAATATCATCTGAGAAATGGACATTGTAACAGTGTAGGTCTGACTTGGTAGGATATGTACAGCGAGCAGTGAACTCAGTGAGCTCAGAAAGCATAAGAACAAGTATATACATTTGATTATTTACATTTGGTTATTTACAATCCGGGGAGGTGGGATGTGGTGGGGGGATGGGGTTAGTCAAGGGTTGTAGTTGACTGGAGGTGTTCTTTTAGTGCGGTTTTGAAGGAGGATAGAGATGCACTTTCTTTTATACCTGTTGGGAGTGCATTCCATATTGATGTGGCATAGAAAGAGAATGAGTTAAGACCTTTGTTAGATCGGAATCTGGGTTCGACGTGGTTTGTGGAGCTCCCCCTGGTGTTGTGGTTATGGCGGTCATTTACGTTAAGGAAGTAGTTTGACATGTACTTTGGTATCAGGGCGGTGTAGCGGATTTTATAGACTAGGCTCAGTGCAAGTTGTTTTACTCTGTCCTCCACCCTGAGCCGGCCCACTTTGGAGAAGTGGGTTGGAGTGAGGTGTGATCTGGGGTGGAGGTCTAGAAGTAGCCTGACTAGCTTGTTCTGGGATGTTTGGAGTCTAGATTTGAGGGTTTTGGAGGTGCTAGGGTACCAGGAGGTGCATGCGTAATCGAAAAAGGGTTGAACGAGAGTTCCCGCCAGAATCTTCATGGTGCTTTTGTTGACCAGAGAGGAGATTCTTTAGAGAAATCTTGTTCGTTGGTTGACCTTTTTGATTACCTTGGTTGCCATTTTATCACAGGAAAGATTAGCCTCTAGAATGGAACCTAGGTAGGAGACCTCATCCTTCCTGGTGATAACAATATCATCCACTTTAATAGTGAAGTCATTGACTTTCTTAAGGTTTATGTGGGACCCAAACAGGATGGATTCCGTTTTACCCAAGTGTATGGATAGCTTGTTATCAGCGAGCCAGGTGCAAGTTCTACAGAGTTCAGCACTGAGGATTTTCTCCACCTGTGACTTGTCCTTGTCTGATATCAGCAGGGCCGAGTCATCCGCAAACAAGAACAATTCACAGTCGCATGCTGATGACAAGTCGTTTATGTATACTAGGAACAGTAAAGGCCCCAATATACTGCCTTGGGGGACTCCACAGCTCACTGAGAGGGGGGGGGGACACGGTGCCGTTCACCCTCCCCTCCAAGTAAGATTGCATCCAACTCGATGAGGTATAAGAACAAGTATATACATTAGAAATACATTTAATTATTCACATTTGGTTATTTACAATCCGGGGAGGTGGGATGTGGTGGGGGCAGGGGGTTAGTCAAGGGTTGTAGCTCCCTGGAGGTGTTCTTTTAGAGCGTTTTTTTCTTACGAACTGGTCAAGGGGGTGACCCCGGGATGCAGAGACGGGAGGCAAGTTTGAATAACAAAAAAATGAATACATTTAATAAGTCCAAAAAGTGTAACAAAAAGCGATGGGGCAAAAATGCACACCATGAAATACTAACTAAAACAGGTTCCTCAGTGGTCGACAGGGGAAAAAACCAGGGAGCACTCAGCACAGCATAATGTCCTTGCTGCCTCAAGGAGGCTGGAAAACAAACACAACAAGGTTAGAAATAACAGGACTAAGGAGAAATAACGTACCAGGACTAACGAGGCGAAGTAGGCGCATGCACGTGGGAGGTGCAGGATAAAATAACCGGCAAGACCCAGCTGTGGGTGACGAGCTTAAATACTCCTCTGACGAAATAGGTTGCAGGTGTGCCTTAGTGTCCGCCCTTCGCTGGAGACTAATGAGCTGAGGAAACATCACAATAAAAGAGAAGGCAGGGAAATAAAAACACAACAGTTTTGAAGGAGGATAGAGATGCACTTTCTTTTACACCTGTGCATTCCATATTGATGTGGCATAGAAGGAGAATGAGTTAAGACCTTTGTTAGATCGGAATCTGGGTTTAACGTGGTTAGTGGAGGTCAATTACGTTATGGAAGTAGTTTGACATGTACTTCGGTATCAGGGAGGTGTAGCGGATTTTATAGACCAGGCTCAGTGCAAGTTGTTTTACTCTGTCCTCCACCCTGAGCCAGCCCACTTTGGAGAAGTGGGTAGGAGTGAGGTGTGATCTGGGGTGGAGGTCTACACTAAGCAAATAAAAGATGTTGAACGTCATCATGCGTCTTTGTTCTTGTGTGCAGAGTCCATGGCAGTGGACAGCATGCTGCCCAGCCCCTCCGCCCTCTCCTCCCCCCTGCTGGGCATGGAGGGTCTCGCAGGCCGACGCCGGAAGAAGCGCACCAGCATCGAGACCAACGTGCGGCTCATGCTCGAACGCAACTTCAGCGCGGTGAGTAAAGCCGCAACCCCACACCCCCCCGCCGCCGTCCGCTCCTTCCCGCCGCGCTCACCTCACGTGGCCCCCTCAGAACCAGAAGCCTACCTCGGAGGAGATCCTGCTGATGGCGGAGCAGCTCAACATGGAGAAGGAGGTGATCCGCGTTTGGTTCTGCAACCGCCGGCAGAAAGAGAAGCGCATCAACCCGTCCACCAGCAGCACGCCGCCGCTGCCCGGCCAGACCTCGCCCGCCGTCATGCACAAAGCCCCCTGCTACAGCCCGCACATGGTACGGCCCGCCCACCCCCTCCAAAGTGGCTTCTCTCTGACATCTCTCTCCATCCAGATTGCCAGTCCAGGTGTGTCCCAGGGCAGCAGCAGCCTCAGCACAACAGGTGAGCTGTAATTCATGTTTGGCCTCGTCACTCATTTATTAAAGCTCGGCCCGAAGGAGGCTGGCGGCGAGATGAAAAGTGTTGATGAAACGCCGCGCGGTCAAATGACTTCTCTGAGAGGAAGTCAACATTGATTTTGCGGTTGACAACAACATGAGCGACGACGGCCGTGTCGGCGCTCCTCACACGTGAGCGACGAGCTGACAGCCGGCAAAAGATTGCACTTTATTAGCCGCCAGAGAGCGACTGACAACAACAAAACTTGTCCATTATTACTTCCTGCTTCCGCACGCCGCTCTAATCGCTCTTTTTCTTCTCCTCAAGCTGCCACTTTGTCCCCGTCGGCGTCCTGCCCCATGACACCTGTCAGCTCTGCCGCCGCAGGGTCTTCTTCTTTGACTCCGCCCCCTCACAGCACAGCCAGCCCCGCCCCGCCCGGTCTCGGTACTCACGGGCTCAACACTGCGTGAGTACTTTGACTTCTGAAGTACTCATTTGCTTGATTGATTATTATGCTGAGTAATCACCTGGATAGAAGCATATTAAAGATGATATATAGCAGCAATCAGCAGGGGGCGCACTTCCTTCAGGCCCAACCAACTAGCTGCCAAATTGTGGTTTCAGACTAGCATTTAGTTCAAGTTAAAGTGCCAATGATAGTCACACACACACTAGGTGTGGCGAAATTATTCTCTGCATTTGCCCCATCACCCTTGATCCCCCCTTGGAAGGTGAGGGGAGCAGTGAGCAGCAGCGGTGGCCGCGCCCGAGAATCATTTTTGGTGATTTAACCCCCAATTCCAACCCTTGATGCTGAGTGCCAAGCAGGGAGGTAATGGGTCCCATTTTTATAGTCTTTGGTATGACTCGGCCTGGGTTTTAACTCACGACCTACCGATCTCAGGTCAGTTCAGCTTATTTTGTTATTTTATGACTTAGGGCAGTGTTTTTCAACCACTGTGCCGTGGCACACTAGTGTGCCGTGGGAGATTATCTAATTTCACCTATTTGGGTTAAAAATATTTTTTGCAAATCTGTAATTCTAGTCTGCAAATGATGTGTTGTTGTTGAGTGTCGGTGCTGTCTAGAGCTCGGCAGAGTAACCGTGTAATACTCTTCCATATCAGTAGGCGGCAGCCGGTAGCTAATTGCTTTGTAGATGTCGAAAACAGCGGGAGGCAGCGTGCAGGTAAAAAGATGTCTAATGCTTAAACCAAAAATAAACAAAAGGTGAGTGCCCCTAAGAAAAGGCATTGAAGCTTAGGGAAGGCTATGCAGAAGAAAACTAAAACTGAACTGGCTACAAAGTAAACAAAAACAGAATGCTGGACGACAGCAAAGACTTACTG
This sequence comes from Nerophis lumbriciformis, assembly GCF_033978685.3. Classification (NCBI taxonomy): domain Eukaryota; kingdom Metazoa; phylum Chordata; class Actinopteri; order Syngnathiformes; family Syngnathidae; genus Nerophis; species Nerophis lumbriciformis. Next base: position 15,829,221 of record NC_084584.2, on the reverse strand, counting down.
TGGAGCAAAGACAGCGTCCACAAAGTACATCCGAACATGACATGACAATCAACAATGTCCCCACAAAGGAGGATAAAAACAACTGAAATATTCTTGATTGCTTAAACAAAGTAGATGCGGGAAATATCGCTCAAAGGAAGACTGCTACAAGAAAATACCAAAAAAAGAGAAAAAGCTACCAAAGTAAGAGCGCAAGACAAGAACTAAAATACTACACAGGAAAACGACAAAAAACTCAAAATAAGTCAAGGCGTGATGTGACAGGTGGTGACAGTACACCTACTTTAAGACAAGAGCTATATTGATGGGTTGGTTATGGTTTGAATTCATATCCAACAATTGCGACAACAACTTTTTACTGTCAACTGAGTTTATTTTTTTAACGATTTCTGCCGGATTTTTCAATGCAAAAAATGTGCCTTGGCTCAAAAAAGGTTGAAAAACACTGACTTAGGGGGTGCAAGAAATAAGAGTTTTTTTATCGGATGCACACCAGCACAGATATGTACAAATTGGAAAAATATCAAAGTAAATGGTAAATGGGTTATACCGTATTTTTCGGACTATAAATCGCAGTTTTTTTCATAGTTGGGCCGGAGGTGCGACTTATACTCAGGAGTAGAGATGTCCGATAAATGCCTTAAAATGCAATATCGGAAATTATCGGTATCGGTTCTTTAAATAATTTTGCCACACCTAGTGTGTGTGTGACAATCATTGGTACTTTAACTTTAACTTAATTATCGGTATCGTGGTTTTTTTTTTGTTTGTTTGTCACAAATAACGCATCAGATACAATAAGCCCACAAGCTTGCAGGAATGATTAAAAAACAAAAGCTTTTTTGCAAATGAAAAATGTCTAGGCCTCCCTCGAGTTCTGTGTTATTGTGAGTTGTATTTTTCATGCATTTATTTTTGCTGTACTGATCTGCCACAAATGGAAGGCCGGTCTGTGAAACGGTTTGAGTTGGTGTTTGTGTTTATTTTGAACGTGCAAGCATCCAACATGATACGTCCCAATTTCCAGTTTCACTATTCAACATGTTCGAAAAGGAGTAGGAAGAAGCAGAGCGTATTTAATCCTACCCTTTAACCTTAACAAAGCAGCTGCAAAGATTTTTGTTCACTTCCTGTTCTCAATTTATTCACAATATACTCCATAAGAAATCACAATAAAAATGAATAAATAAATACTAATTGGTGAAGTAAGTTATATTTCACATGGTGAGATAAATAAGATTATCTAGAAAATTAATGAATGGATGAAATAAATTCAGATTGTTTATCATGGTTTTTCTTCTTTGTACTTTGTAAACACTTTTAGTTTGAAGAGTTTCTTGAAGTGGATTCCTGTATATTAGTACATTGTTTGATTTATTTGGTTAATCCATTCCATCATTTCATTCATACTGATATACTGAAGGTCTCAAGTGTTGTACGTGCATACAAATGTCTCTAAGACATACTTGCCAACCCTCCCGGATTATCCGGGAGACTCACGAAATTCAGCGCCTCTCCCGAAAATCTCCCGGGACAAATTTTCTCCCGAAAATCTCCCGAAATTCAGGCGGACCTGAGTGACGTGTCGACAGCTTGTTTTCACGTCCGCTTTCCCACAATATAAACAGCGTGCCTGCCCAATCACGTTATAACTGTAGAATGATGGAGGGCGAGTTCTTGGTTTCTTATGTGGGTTTATTGTTAGGCAGTTTCATTAACGT